>NC_060160.1:19013668-19015874 GCF_021292245.1 Micropterus dolomieu
ATCTACTGATGAAAGCAGACTAGTTAAGTGGCAGATCTTGGGAGCCAGGTGATAATGCTTGTGTCCTACTGAAGTAACTGAGTCCTCAGAACATGCCGTCACAACCATAGACTGTATATTAAAAAGGTCACAACCAACAAAAGTGGATTCTTTTGGAGTACCTGAAGCACTAACTGAAGCTGCTCCTCCCCAAAGAAGACCTGGCAAAGTCCCAAAACTAAGGGTGCATTCAGCGGTCTTCATGAAGTTACAACCATGTGAAAATGATCAACCGCATAAAGTAAACAACTGACAAAGTGGAAATGAGGACAAATCATTACACCTGAGTTTACCAGTTGTCCTGAAATGCACAAAGGGAAACATCAAACCATAAATATATTCCACAACAATTTATTATGTTGCTGTGCATGTTGCATTCATTGATCCAGTGTGTGTATTTATTTTATTTTTTTTACAGTTTTTAAAATCTCTGTTCATACAATACTTATATGCCCAGATGTACTTTGGAAGAGTTATTGTTGGCTGTAATAATTGCTGCTGTCTATACTGTCCCAGAGTTGATCCCTTCCTAAAGGAAGTGATGGGGACAAATAGGGATGAAACGATATGAAAATTTTATATCACGACTATAGTGACCAAAATTATCACGGTTATCAGTATTATCACGGTATTGTAAAAATTTGTATGCATGTGTAAAAAGATTAAAATGTACTGATACACACACTGAAACCATTTCAATAAGTTTTATATTGAAAACTACAAATACAGTTGCCATTTTGTTTGCATAAAAAATAAAATGACTGCAAATACCTTTTGAAAACATGAAAGTGCGTTCACTATAAGGTCATTTTCTTCAGTCGAATTTCCCTCCGCGCGCTCATAAAAACTAAAATATGACCGAACTTCAGAGTGGCTGAAAAATCTCTGCAGCGCTGTCTTCCGCCGTGTTATCATCGACCCAAACAAACCCACGTTGCTGCTTCTGGGAGACGCTGTACAGTGTTTGCCGTGAGATACCATACCCGGTTATCATGGTAATTAAAATGTGTACGGCAATAATGACCGTCGGGAATTTTACCACGGTTAACCGTTAAACCAGTAATCCCTTCAACCCTAGTAACAAAGTAACTTCAGCCGCACTCTATTGTTAGACCAATGTGTTTGAGCTTGTGGCTAGAGTTTTGAGCCCTACAGACTTTTCCATATGGGCATGAGAGTATTGTTTTTAACATATACTTCAATGACCACCCAAACACACACATACATTTCCTGATCTGGCACACATTAATTATGAAAGACAATAATTTTCTTTTCTAAACTGCATAAAGAAAGATCACATGTCACCTGCCATTATAGGGGATTTTTAAGCTGGCACAGGCAAGCATACAGGAAGTGTTTTACTCCAAGGCCAAAAGCAGATGGTTAGTTCAGTTCATGCTTTTCACCAGCAGATGTCAGGGTTATCACAGATTTGGGTGCCCAGCTGGTTACTTTTTAACTTGGTGCTTTGCTAAATGCTCCTCCACTGTGTTTCAAGGATGTGTGCTTTGTGTCTAGGTGTGGCAGTGGCTCCTACAGTCTGCTGTGTGTGTCAGAAAGCCCAGGGGACCAGGACACCATGTTCCCAATGTGACCGTCTAGCCTGTTCCTCCTGTACCCAGCAGTGCTCCTGCTGCTCCAGCCTTTGCTGCTCTGTCTGCACCATCATAGAGTAAGTCTCTCCCAAAGGGCTTCAACGTCCTAATGCACAGATTACAAGCCATTGTTGGAGTCAAGTTAGTAATAGTTGTACTCCTTTGGATATAACTAATTGTGACATGACAGTCCCTTTTTTAAATTGATACAACTGTCAAGGTATCTGTAGAACTTATGTTTTTACACTGGGTGTGTCTGCAAAGCTTGTGTTCTGCACCTGTATTTGTATATTGACTCATTTAAAATGGATTAATGTAGGCAGGCAAATATTGGCCTTAAACTATTTGGTGCATCTGCAGCTGGAATCCAGCTGCTGTTTGTTTTGTTTTTTTAAATTTATTTATTTTTGGTTGGTTGTCTTTCTTCTTCGTAGTCGTCCCAGCTTCAAACTATCATTAGATCCCTTTTAAACTGAGAGACCATGCAAGCTAAGGTTAATTAGGTGTCACTTGGAAAATCACTTTCTTTGGCATTCAAGATGGGGGGGGGGGGGGGGGGGGGGACCTTTTCT
>NC_060160.1:19015894-19030894 GCF_021292245.1 Micropterus dolomieu
GGGGGGGGGGGGGGGGGGCAGGACACTTTCTCATCTCATCTGTAAAAGGCATCCCTCTTGGGCTTCTACTATGAGTACACTATGAACTGCAGACTGCAGTGCTTTAGGGTTGTCTGCATCATATTGTACATAAAGAAAATTGGATACTTAAATAACTCCTAGACGAGCCACAACCATGGCCCCAGTCAACCATGAATCTTGTTGGGTTCTCGGTCAGTAGTGCCAGTAAGTTGCAAACCATTTGAAGACGCAAACTACACACTTTTACAGCCACCCTTCAAGCCAATGGGGTTTGAGCATTTGAGGCTGAAAAGAACTCAAAATACCTTTTGATGGGAGCCTTGCTACGACAGCTGGCAAACATGAAATCTGTTAAAGAATAGTATTACAGTTACTCATCGGACTTTTTTTGCCATTACCATTCCATTAAACAGAAGATTTGCAATGGTGCAACATGTTTGCCTTGCTTTGTGCATCACATTTTGCAGCATTAGTTGAGGTGTTGGAGCAGGACAGCCATTATTAATATTGTTGGTTCAGTATCCTGGTCCTACTTTCCACATCATGCCTGACGCCGAAACTTGGACTGTTCACATTGAATGTGTACTGTGTATTATGGTGGGGTACTATGTTTAAATGTTTTTGACTATGTTTTTGCTAAATAATTGTAATTTGTTGTCTTTTGCTCCAGTTACAGCGGGCGCTATGATGAAGTATTGTGCTGCAGTTGCTCGACGTAAAGGAAGAACAAAGAAGAGATCGGGAGTTCATGTTTGAAGACATGTAGTTGCCTCACATGAGATATAACTAAGACTGCATTTTACACCTCTGATTTATTTTTGTCTCTAAATGTTTTCTTGTGTGTGTGTGTATATATGTATTGCATTCCAAAATTATCTGAAATAAACTTGAACACTTTTGTATGCATTTAAATGTTATGTGATCAGTTATCTATTTACTCATATCTGTCATTAATACAGTCAAAAGATGTATTTTTGCTTCATAAAAGGGGCACATTGGTCATTGTCAAATAATACATAAATCAAAACAGGATGTCTGTACAAATATCTGCCAATTAGCTAAAAGGTTGCCAAACTATTGTTCTGTGTTGTAAATGCATCAGCAGATGGCAGCACACTTCAAGGACTCATTTTGAGGGATGAGTTCCTTTCAGACTGGGCCATAGTCGAGAGGAAGACGCAAGCCCTGCTTCCTCGCTGGATGAACACATTTATCTCCCTATGTTAAAAAAGGTCATTTTCAACCTTTTAGTTGAAGCATGAAAGTTTTCTCTTGGCAATGGAAATTAAATTCCAATGCAGTCCATCTGGGCTGACCTTGAGAATGTATCAAATTTATTTATTAAAACACAAAGACCCAGAGGTTTAAAAGAACCAGCAGACAATTTGGCTGCAATTATGCCTGCTGGACATGGTGATCTTGTAGTAGGCGTAGTCATCACTTTCTCTTGGCTGTGTCACTGATGACTGGTTTCGGGGTCAGGTATCGTACACTGAGTGATTGTTCTTGGTGGCAGAAGTCCTAGCACTGCTTTATAGAAATTAGTCCCATGACAAAGTGTTCGAGATATTAGCTTGGATGAGTGCACTTCCTGGAGCTTACTGCAAACGCGCCTATGAGCTGTTGAGTCACATCCCCGTGCTCAGCGGGCCAGTTGTGGCTCCAGTCTTTGGGGAGCTCTGCAGTTGGTGGCCGAGGGCACCATTTGATTTCTGGCTGAGTGAACAGACAGCTGCTGGCAAGCAAGGCGTCAAGTTGTCTGCACATTTCTTGATAAGGCTTTAAGGAACTCCAAGGTGGACATAAAACACTAAAAAGGAGGGCATTCACTTAAAGTTGCATAAGTTGTTCTCTTTTTTTTTATTTTTTTTTTATTTAAGATAAAACAGCCAGTGACTTGTGAAGTTCAACAGAGATGTTCTAAAGTTGGTGGATGTGTTTAAAGCCAATTCAGTTATACTTTATAGAGCTGAAATGATTAGTCTATTGACAGAAAATGAATCTGCAACTATTTTTACAATAGACTAATTGGTTAAAGTCATTAATCAAGAAAAGATGTTAAGTGTTTGCTATTTCCTGTTTCTGAAATGCTAGGCATTAGTGATTTTTTACATCATTGTAAAGTGAATATCTTGAGAGTTTGGTGAACAAAAAAAGGCATCTGAAGAAGTCACCTTGGGCTCTTTGAACTTGCGATGGGCATCTTTATTTTGTGTCATTTGTTAGACTAATCCATTAATCAATAATTAATAAATATATATATAATATAATATCATTACTTGCAGCCCGAGAGAGTTAATAGGACAAAAGTGTCCTAAAATAAAGAAACGTTTCCTAAAAATAAATGACACAATTCAAATAATTACATTTTCAAAGCTGCCTTTATTTCCCGGCCCTTATTTATTTATCTTTCCTCTTAAAATATGTCAGAACAACAAGTTGCCCACAACATTTCAACGTGTATTAAATGTATTATACCTACTGTTATATGTTGAAATCACTAGTACAGGTTTGAAATATCTGAATGATCCTGCTTGCCTTTATGTTTGATTTAATCCATAATTCCACAATTCTTAGCTGTGCAGGCCAATAACAATGTTTTGATGAGGTAGAGCTAAGATATGCACATTTATGATTTTACTGAATGAACCTTGTAATGGTTACTGATACAAAAGAGGAAGAAACTTGATCCCAGTCACCTCCCACTGTCAGAAGGAGCATCCCTCTTGTCCTTTTTGTTCTGGGGGGGGGGGGGGGGGGGGGGGGGTTGTCTTAATCAACTAAGAAAAACTGGTATGGAATCATGAGTCAAAGTGACCCACAAATATCTGAAGCCCTGTTTCACCTCATTATCCATTTGTTTCAGCCAATTTCCTACGATCCATCATTGCACCAGGACTCTTTGTATGTAGAAGAAAGGGAGTAATATAATGCATGACAGCAGAGAAAAAGAGTGTCGTCTGCAAAGAACACAGTCTCACAAATCATCCACTATTGCTTCAGTGTTATCTCCGCATTGCCCCGATACACAAATCAAATAGTATTGGTCATATAAGTTTTGTCCCTTCCACAAATCTGAACTACTAAAAGAAAAAGAACTTGTAAACCAGTTACAGGATATTACAGAAGTGGTTTAGTCATGACTTGCCGGTCTGTCATCCAAACCGTTTACAATATACATTGTTGACTTATTAGAGGAAAGGATGCGCTCCCCCCTGCTCTCTGTTAACTCCATAACGATGTGATGGCTTTATGTATCTTCATAACAACAGAGTGCAGCTGTCAAGGTTTTCCAGCTCATCCCCATCCGTGACACCAAAGGGAGAAAAAAAAAAGGTCACGGTGTGGTTCCCCCCCTGCCCACCCTCCCTCCACGAATGGTCCCCATCTTCTCCCTGGTACATGTATGGCCGGGTGTCTGCGAGGAGAAGGGGGCCACATAATCACCCACAGCGCTGCAGACAGGACCAACTGCAGTCGGCCAGCGGGAGCACGTGGCTTTGTCTTTCACCCATTCTATCGGGGACCAGCTGTGGTCTGAGTGTGGCGAACGTCAAGCCCAATGATGCTGCTGCTATAAATATGCGTCAACCAGTGTGAGTAAGTGACAGCTGTACAGTGGACCAAGGACACACTGTCTTGGCACTGTCAGGGTGAGCCACTCCAAAAAAGGCAAACCCAGTGTGAGAGCACTAGTTGATATGTATTTATGCACTTGTCGCAATTGATATGTGGTATATAGAGTTTAGATGGTTGCTTTAGATTGTGAATAAGAATTTAAATGCTGCTTCAAATGTGGACGTAGCCTTACAAGTTGGCAATAATGGTCACTTTTCTTTTTTTTGCAAACCAGACTGTTATATTATTAATTGGGAATTAATTTCTTGTGCGCAATGTGATTTAGATTTTCTGAAAGTCAAAGGAATGGGTCCTCCAAAATTAAGTGGATGATAACCATATGCATGTTTTAACTCAGAGCGAGAAAAATAAAACTACACATGCGTGTGTGTGTGTGTGTGTGTGTGCATTGTCTGTACACAAGCGCATGTTTGTGTGACTGTGTTTGTGTGCCCTTTTCAAGTGTGACCACCTGTCTTTTGTTAAGAAATAAATAAATAAACACAGGCCACACCAGCTGTCCCTGGCAGTCCGTCCCTTCAGAGGTCAAGGGCTCCCACCGCTGGCCTTGTTGAGGTGGTGGACACTTACAACTTTCCTCTCAACTTCTCTCAAGTACCTCTAAACACATACACACACAAACAAACACACACAAACAAACCCACTCGCGGCCAAATGAGCCAGGCTTTGAGCCTCGGAGAGGAATGTTTTATTACACCATCCAGTTACACTGCACATATCCCAGCTTGTCACCCTGCAGCTAAGCCCTATCACATGGCCTTTACTTTCCATGTGAAGGTTTTGGTCCACAAGAATCGCACACACACCAGGCAGTCTAAGCCCTGGATCCCGTTAGGCAGATGTGAGGTGTTGGTGCCAGCGAGTGCTCTGAGGCCTGCTGCTGTGGATGTTTACAGTGCGAGGAGGCCGCAGCATTGCAGAGGGCCCTTATTTACTGTGAGCTGGCTGGGGCTGTTCCGAGTGTTTATGAATGATCTTGGGAGGACATTGTTTTCTTTATGTTGGAGCTGCCTGGCTAGCGCCGCTGTGTCGTCTGTTTGTGCATAAAGTACGTGCTGGGGAGCTGGGCCAGACAATAGCCTGGCTGAGCTACTACCCACGCACACAATAGAGTGGTGGGATGAGGCCGACGTTTGGGGCCGTGGTTTGGGGGGAAGTGGGGGTGGAGGTAGGATAGATGGGGGCAGGGGCAGTTGGACGCAGCCCTTGTCTATATGGAGTTCCCAGAACGGGTGAGCTGGGTTTGGGGGGAGGGTGGTGGGAACCCGAGCACATCCCCATTGGGATCACGTACCAGAGCAGCTGGATTTCTTTCATGGTGCAGCGGGGAAATAATTAAAAGTTCTCGCCATTGAAATTGTCCAGTCAATTGGCATGAAGTTCCTCAAGTAGACACATTTGCTTACTTGTAGATGTGTGCGTGTAGTTTGCTGTGGCAGATATTAACAAGGTGATTTTTTTGTAATAATGCATATAAAAAGGCAACTTGCTTCGTTATTCCAGGTTTATTTCCTTTGGAGAGTATTGGCAACAGGTCAGGAACAATGGGAGCCCATCTTGAAACGGCTCCGTCCTTGAGCTCAGTTTATAGTTTCAGAGGGATAGACCAGTAAAGACCAGTAGTATTATCACATTCTGTTGTCTCTGTACACATTGCAATGCTTCCCCCCACACACTGGCTGATTGTTGCTGCTGTGTGTCAGAGTCTACTTTTACATTTCTTATTACATTCAAAGCTCATCTCATGTTGCCAACTTAAAGTGTTTTGTCTGAAATGTATATATTGACTGGTGTGAAAACTACTCTGACCGTGTAAAAATAAAAAACAAAAAAAAGATTACTAAATGAATAAAATCCAGACACAGAAAGAAAGTTGTTCCATTTAATTCTATGCATAATCTTAAGAAAGACCTAAAATCAAGATTGTCACATTTCCACAGCACGCACACACACACACACACACACACGCACACTCCGAAAGCGCAAACAAAGAAAATGCACATACAGTTATAGATCAAAGTAAATTGCTTCAATATCTAAGCAATGTCAATTCTGCATAAAGATTGTCATCTAATCGCTACACCACTAACACTGAAGCAATTGATTACTATAAAATATACCTTTCTTATTAAAAAATTATATTAAATTCTAATGGCACTTCTACAAATTTCTATTAAAAAGATTTTCATTTGACATTTAGAAGCTTTTTTTAAAAACCAAATTAAAACTGAGACAGTCAAATGTTGCACAAGAAGCAAATGCAATAATAAATATTTTTCATGATTATACACAATTTCACAGTTGTAACCTGCAGAGGACAAAATTCCAGTATCGGTAAAGTCATTTTTTTAGACTTAAAAGATCATACAGCATGAGGCAAACATAGCTCTTGATCAAGAGTCGCGCCGTTTCTATAGAAGTCAACAATCAATATCTCAGTGTTTCACATTCAACAGTGACATTAACTAAGGACTGGACTGTTAGTTCCCAGTGGTATTGGCTACTAAAAGCCAAATTACAAAAATGCTTGTCTTCAGTTGAACACTTCCAAAACAGATTTATTCACATAAACAGAAATGGTCAAATAAATCTCAAAACGTCAATGTAATCTTTTGCAAAGCAGCAAAAATAAATGGACTCAAAACTTTTTTTTTTTTTTTTTTAGTTTGTCTGATTTAACATTTCTATATGGTAGAAAAACAGGAGCAACAGTGCTGAATCACTTCAGTGGGCCGCTGTTGCTGTGATGTGAGCTTTACCATCGCAGTCAAGGGCAAAATGTACAATATAGAAAAGGGCTTCTCCAGATGCAACACCTATTCGTGTGTCTACAAGGCACATTTGGTGATCATCCTGGAGGTATAAATAAAGACTCCAAACAATAAAAAGAAAAGTTCTCACATATCGTTAGTTTTTCTACCTCTGTACAATTTAATTTGCACAACAAAAGAAATGTTCCTTTAAAAAACTCAAACAGTGACAAAATCTACATTCCTGTGTTCTGATACATTAACACTACATTACCAGCTACCTGAAATATATCTATTGATCTGACGACTAACCGAAGTGATTAAACTCTTGCGGCATGCGAACAACACGGGTGTTTGTTCCAAGTAAACAGGGAGCCAAATCACAATTCTTGTAAAATTACACACCAGCCTCGTTCATTCAAGCCTCGTCGCTGACTGTGGGTCAGGGAGCAGAATGAAAGCAAGACTGCAGTAATTAGTAATAAAGAGAGAAATGGTTTGATTCCTTCTTGACTTGGTTTTCCCTTCGTTTAAAACTGCTGACAAACCATTGCAAATGCTGAGAAATCACAGGTGAATTCATTTGTGTCCTGAAAGATGTCTGGGTGATTAACATAAAAGACAGGGGGGGGGGGAGAAAAAAACAAAAACAAAAACACCTTAGGGTGTCTATGCTGAAATGGGTAAGTAGTCAACACTTACATATGACATATTGCCGGACACATTATTGACAATCTCGACGTTTTCTCTAAATCTAGCACTTGGAAAACAATATTCAGATAATTCTCATATTCTCTTGATAGATGTGCAATCAACTCACTGTGGTATCTCCTCCATGTAGAGGAACAATGAAGCATTTATCTACTGCATGCTGCGATTGGGGGGGGGGGCTTTTCTTTGATGCCTCCAAACAATACACCTGTTTACAGTGTCCTTGGTCTCCCTCTGCTAAATACATTTCTCACATTCCAATGGCTCCATTCAATACAGAAAAGTGCAAAGAAACAGAGGCTTGCGTTGCCTTTTCTCCCCACAGCTAGGAGGGGGGGGATACACAATGATCCCTTGAGAACTACCTGGGACTCGGTGGGGGGAACACTGCCTGCATTGTCTCATTTCTATAGGTAGCCAATGCCGTATCAGTGTGGCTGTGCTTGTGAACAACGGTTTCCTGTGGCAGAACAGCACTCCAATCTGTATTAACTGTTCTGATTTGTAGTGAGTCCAATCAAGTCTCGAATATGGAAAAGGAACAAAACCCCCTGGGGAAGACGTGACGCTTTAAGAGACTGCAGTCTTAATACGACAACTGACTCTCTCCACCTTACATGTGTTGTAACATGGAAAAACAAACAGTTTGATAAATAGAATATATATTTACATTAAATATACATATAGTAAGAAATAGCAGCCTAGACAATAGTGTTGAAACTATATGCATGCAAAAAACAAGTGCTTCTCTATGTTCCATGTGACAAACTTGAATACTCCGTAGAGATTTCTACACAGTATATTAAAATACAATTACAGTAATTCGATTTGCACAGAGAAAATGAACAGACAGCCCCAAATACCAGTTAATGAGTACCAAGATCGCTAGGCAAGACAAGATGTCTTTCAAGCTCATAGAAATAAGGACTACACCTATAGTAAACCCTGAACCAAGTCAAACTAATAAATAAATTCTGATCAAGTCTTCTCAGGACAGATTAGACAAATATCACAAACTTTTAGTGCTCCGCCCCTGTTAAGAATCCATGTAGCATCTATGTGGACAGACAGAAGAAAATCCATTTCCTGCCCACAGATTCTCTCAAGGACAGCATCACTAAAGGCTCCAACTTCTTCAGTAGTAACTTACACACATACAGTAAGAAGATATGATAATGTGAGGGGGTTAATTTGAAAGAAAGAAACGTCAGTAGGTTCAGCTGAATGTCACGTGGAGCACAGCTTTGAAGAACAAACAGCGCTAACAACAGACTGACAAAGTACTCAATATCCACCTGTCTGTCCCCTCCCTGCCTGCCTGCTGAGGGTTTGGCCTTAACACTGTATGTCAGTGTACCCTTTACACCATACCAGGAAATAACAAGGTAAACTATTTGCTTTTAACCCAAATGAGTCAATAAACATTTAATGACACAAGCTTGATTAACTTTTGTTGTATTCTTGTAAATGATTTAATTAAAGGGCACTCGTGGATCAATTGGTTTTCCAGAGTAGACAATTACCTTTGTTACCACCTGGTATGTGGAGTGTAATCCATATCTTTTAAAGGCCTAAAAAAAAAAAAAAAAAAAACTCACTGAATTTGATCAGAAGGCATGGCGATATATCTCATTCTTCATTAAGTAAGTACACTAGGTGAAGTGTCAAGAATTTCAGTAGGCACCATTGTTGCAGGCATTTGCTTTTAACTACTCTCCACCCCTCCTCTGATTATACAACTTCTTTTTAAAAAACAAAAAAAGCAATTAGAAGGCGATATGTGCTCACTCACATTAGCAACTAAAGAGCTGGTAACTCTCCCTAAGGCAGAAAAGTAATATGGTGATATGATGGTCTGCTTGCCGCTTGTTATGAGCAACATTAAACTGTAATCAACTTCATTTCAACCAAACAAACGTTCTACTTTCATTAATAAAAATGATACTTCCAGTAGTGAAACTAGTTTTGCTGCCTTATGATAATTTTACTTGTTAAAAGGACTAAACAAATCCCCAAAAATAAATAATAATAATAATAATAATAATAATGTAGGAGTTAAAAAGAAAATCACATATTGCTACTCACGGACGGTTCTGATCTCCCATGTGCACAAATAAATTCTCACTCACTCTGACGATTGTATTAACATATATGTTAACATTAGCTATAACCCATTTGCCCATAGGGTAGGAACATAGGATGCCTTTTCTTTTCACAAGTATACTCCTCAAATAAACTGACACAAACAAGACAGATAACAAACAAGTGCATCATCAGATTTGTTCACCTTCGTCGACACAGATCCAGCTTGAGTTTCACAGCACCCATGTTCATCCTAACAGCCTGTGCACTTTCAACTGTCTGCCTCTGACACAGTCCTGCACAGAAAACAGCTCCAGTTTTAAAGTTGCTACATCTTTTAACTTGATAAATGCCACATGGGGTAGAATCCACAAGATATGTAGCCAACAAACTGCCAACATATGTATACTAAAATCGGAAAAGATGTTCAGTAGTAGTATTCAGTATCTGAAAAGACATTCGGTCTTATGTCATGGCACTGCTGAGAGGTGTTTTATCCAATGGCGAGAGTCTTGACAAGGCCACAGTGAAACTTCCTGATGTGGCGGTAGAGGTCCCCAGATTGGGTGAAGCGTCGTTCGCACCACTTACAAGCGTGAGGCTTTTCACGTGTGTGAACTACAGCGTGCCGACTCAAGTTATGAGAGTACTGGAAGCTCTTGCCACACTGGCCACAGGTGTATGGCTTCTCGCCAGAATGCGTGCGCTCATGGCGCTTAAGGGTATACATGCAGGAGAAGGTCTTGTTGCACTGCATGCAGGTGGGGACCGAGCCGTCGGGGGACAGCTTGGAACGGGGACCGTCCTTCTCACGGAAGTGTGAGCTGAGGTGCAGTTGTAGCACATGGGGGCTGGGGAAGACTTTACTGCAGAGGGGGCACACACACACCTGTTGCCCCGGGGGCAGGAGCACCCCGCTGGACGTGGAGATGTCTGAAGAGGCCAAGTCGTCCTCCTCTTCCTCCTCACTGTCCCCCAGCAGCCTACCCCTCCTCTCCTCTACCTCCCTGCCTGGGGCGCCCTCCCTCCCTCTGCAGGCCTCCCCCTCCTCATCCATCAGGTCCTCCTCCTGGGAGAGCAGGGCGGCTGTGGTGCCGTTGTTGCCTGGGAAGAGGGCAGCGAACCCTGTCACCACTGAGCTCCTGGCACTATTCCCAAAGCGCTGGCTCTCAGGGCTCATCGGCTCACTGTCCTCCTGCTCTGACAGCAAGTCGTGTTCGTCTTTAACAAGTGGCTCAGTGCCCTGCTGCTGGCTGTCGAGGGCCAGCTGTCCCGAGACGTAGGAGGGGTGTAAGGGATCTCTGCTAGACAGAGGCTTGAAAGACAAATCCAGTGCACAGTCCATGTCATCTGAAGCCCGGGACCTTTGGGACAGCGATACGGTGGAACTACTGACATCAGCTTTTGTTTTTCCAGCTGTTTGGACACAGGGCTCGGCCTCTGCTGACACATAATTGACACCTACAAGGTCCAGGGACCTGCCAGAGTGACCATTTGCCTTCTGCCTGCTCTGTGTAGACCTATCACAATCTGTGACAGCCAGCCTGACTTCGCTGTTGTCCATGTCAAACTCTTCTGCTGGGGGGGCCCTGTGAAGCCCCTGAGACTTTGTCTGGGGCTGTCGCCGGATGAGCTGCTTACTGTGCAGCTCGCCGTCTGAGGAATTTTCCCTGTCCAGACAGCCGAGTCCCAAACCCTCACTCATCTTTTCATCCAGATTGGAAAGTTCCTTATCTTTAAGCTTGCCTTTACACACTTTCACTATATCATACATGTGGAGGTAACTGGCTGCTGCCAGGACATCCTCCACCGGGAGACTGCTGAATTCCAACTTCCCCTCATACATAAATTCAAGGAGCAGACTGAAAGCCGGGGCTGTCACAATGTCACTGTTGAGATGCACAACGTCCCTTTTGTCCAGCTGGTCCCTGTAGAAGAGATGGAAGTACATGCTGCAGGAGGCCAGCACGGCTCTGTGCGCTTTGAATCGAGCCTCCCCGACAAGAACAGTGCAGTCACAGAGGAAACCTTGGTGACGCTGCTGACTCAGACACTGCAGCAACTGGCGGCTATGGTCTGGGAACTCCATTCTTCCTTCATAACCTGATGAAAAACAGGAAAAACAGGATACTGGATAAATGAAATGAAGCCATATAGAGGGCAGAGCTGCAGTCGCATATCAGGGGCCAAGTAACTAGAGAGAGAATGTGAGAAATAACTCAAGCCAAATAACAAAATTACTTTAAACCATCATAAACATGTCGTGTTTTTAAATACAAGTTCACAAAATCATACTCAATTTCTAAAAACTTTATTCAATAAGATTTTAAATGTATGTAAAGGCTGATATAGATAACTTTATCCAACTTGCAAACATAAATCCTACATTCTTTCCAGTGGTGCAGGATAAGCTACGCAGCGCTCACCCAACCATGTCTCACGGTGTAAACGGATCCACCGTCCTAATTATCCAAAGTATTCCGGTTTGTATTAGTAAGCCTACTTCTTGAGCTTCCAAAAAAAAAAATGCACAAAGTGACGCAACGGCGCGTTTCCAAGCGCTCAACAGAAACGGCGGTGTTTGCAGAACAATCAAGTGGGAGTGGGTAGGATAAGCTACCACTCGTCCATCGGGGAAGGAGGCTAACGTGAAAAAATAAGACCAGGGCAGAGTGAGTAAACTGGTGCTCTGTTTGCTAATTACACTGCAAGCTGTGGAGTCAGCTGCTCTGACATCACCGCAATGGAAACGCTACCTCCAGCTGTGCTCCCCTTTATGCCATATGTTAACTCTATGCTACGCAGTCCAAACAAGACACCAAACTTATTTTATTTTATTTTTTTTTTTACAAATGGACAAGAGTAGATTTGGTCTGAGTGTCACAAGATTACGCGGCATTTCTAACTCTTAATCGGGTAATTTATCACCAAAAAAAACTGCAGCAGACAACCGCGGATGGGAATAAAACGCTTTGTGGTCCTTTTACGCACTTAGCAGACACGCGCACAACTGTGAAATATTTGTTTAAAAACGGAGTTAATTCAAAACAGAAAAGGCAGATGGTGAGGAGGAAAAACTCGAGTGAATTGGACATTAAAGTTGGAAGCTGCCGAGAACGACGTGCATAAGTACACATTTACGCGCATTAGTAATATGCTTTAAAAGAAAAGTGTGAGCAGGAGACGGGAAGCCAAGGGCGCAGTAAACCGAGCTCCATGTCCGTGTTGGGAAACGCATTGCTGGGAGCCTTTTAAACAGCAGAGGAACTCGCAGCCAACTGCGCCGAACGAAGCGGCGAGGGGACACACTTTAACTTTCGCTTTCCCCGTCTCAAAGCACAAAAACACTGTACTTACATTTATTTCCTCCCAGTTCGTCGTGTTCTTTCCTATAAGCAGCGATGTCCTTTCATGATGTGCGGCCAGATGTTCGCTTCTCCTTGCCGTTTCTTGAGCTTCAGTCCGACCCTGGTAAGGCAGGCTGCACTCAGCGCTGCTGTGTGTCAAGCAGGTTGATAATGGCACAAGTCTCGCGATATCGGGTGCGTCCACAATAAGTTCTGTACTACTCCGCGAATTCACACAGCGGCAGCAAGTAGCAGAGTACACTGGGAACATCAACTGGCTGTCTTGTTAAAACACCTGTCCCATGAGCGGGGGGTGGGGCGCTTTCAGTGTGATAAATCCTCAAGTGTGGTGGAGTGAAGGAATATACAAATAGGGCAAATGTTGATGGCTGACACACATAGAGTTTTAGACAAAAAAATCGAACTTTTTACAAAAAAACGTGGCTTCAAGTATACAGTCTAATCATTAAAGTTAAGTTTAAATGTGTTATTTGATTGAAGAAAACGCCCCCTGTCTGCCCTTCCCTTTTCTACCCAGAGCTGTTTGATGATAATCGGATTTAAAAAGTTCAAAAACCAGAATGTGGTAAATTTTAATTTGCAAAGCCTTTGCCTACAGTTTAACATCTGCTTTGGAGGAAAGAAACATGTTTTGTTTTTCACAAACAATTTGGTGTCTGTGAGAGAATTCAAACCGATACAAATAATTAAAAAATCAAGCTTTATAGTTGGGAGGGTCAGCGGACTATTGGGAACTTTTAAGCGCTGTTCTCTCTAATCCTGCTCTGGGTTGTGGAATTCCCTGGCAGCACACCACCCGGTGCCTTTGTTTTCCCAGACCACACCAGGTCCTGGATGTAATTTATTTAGCCAAATTAGTCTTAAGACAGGAATGATTTTGAATAATGAATAATTTTAAAATAAATAAATAGTTCAGGAACCATCAAATACAAAAAAAAAAGACTCCGTACTCTGTTCTGTAATTGTCATAGCTAGAGATGATGGCACAGTGGAGAAACTGTGGCTCGTGGTTGCAGCTGCTCATCTCTTGTGCCCCCACCCACCCCTCCTCCTGTTCCTCCCTGTGCTCCCCCAACTGCTTCGGTCACCTTTGCCCTGTGTTCCAGCTGCCGTGTGTTTTGAAAGGGCCATTTGCAGCTCCTCGCAGCCTTCTGACACAGAGGGGAATGAGCAATGTGACGGGAGGCGGCAGCCACTGGTCAGAAGGGGCCACCAGCTAGATTCTTATTCACTTACTGCTTTATTCCATTTTTAGTTTGGCTGTTACTGTTACAGTAGGTTGGATATCTGCACTCTGGTCATTTCCAGATGACCATAAGTAAGACAGTGTCATGCTTCCTAAATAAAAACTGTCTTTATTTGGTCTAAGGGCTTGATTGGAATTGAGCAAGAAACAAAATGATGAATGACTTCTTACTTTTGACAGAACACCAGTAAATTAGTTGTTTATCTTGAAGCATCAGATGTGTGTGCCACGTGAAAAACAATTTACCATTTAGCACTTACTCACACACAGACACACACCATCAATGCAGGAGCAGCGATGTGGATAAGAATAGGAGCAGTGGCCCTGTGTTTCCCTGGCCCTGGCAAATGTAGGCGGCCAATGGAGGAGGGGTGTGTGTTCACAGGGCAAGACAAAGCAGTGGTTGTGCCTGGGGACCGTGGCCTCAGAGAGAGAGGCTCGGCACGGTGGAGGTTCTCACACACAGTAAAAGATGGAGAGAGAGAGGGAGAGAGAATGGGAGAGTGGGGGAGCGGGGAGAGAGAGAGAACACTTCCTGGAGGTTCTTTCTTCCTCTCTGCAATCATCAATGGCATTCTCCCCCTGACCCACTCCTCTCTCAGACAAACAAAAGACCCCGCATTCCAGTGTAGCCTGACCGGCCAACCAGCCAGCCATCCAGCCATAGTTGAACCACATCACTCTCCCCACTGGACCAAAGTCTCACCATAGGGGTGGGCTTGAGTCGTGTTGTAGATATCTCTGTGAGGATGCTTGTAATGCATCTCTATGCATTAAAAAATAAACTTAAAAGCTCTTTACGTGCAGCTCTCTTATTTAAATTTTCCCTTAAGCAGCTTTAAGTTTGGAAAAGTCACAATATTCCACTCTGACTGACTGCATTGTGTATCAGTTTGTTCCAGCTCTTACTTTGGCAGAAATATTTACACCCAGCACTCTGTTTTTTTCACAGCTGTACTAGCTATTCCATCGTATGGGAATATCCTTGAAGTCATATTTGGTATCTGTGAAAAGCCTGGGATCTTCAAAATTTCAATACTTTGAAATAAAGTTTTGTGAGTTTGTGAGAATGTTGCATACTAGCACCAGGCTGATCCCCAGTATCCCTAAACTTTTTGTCCTTTGTGATTCATTAGTTGTTTTTGTCTTTTATACTCTTTTACACAAGCATACTGTATTGTAT
>NC_060160.1:19035894-19043594 GCF_021292245.1 Micropterus dolomieu
CCTACTGATGTGGTGGGAGTCAAAATGAAAAGGTTTGTCAGCTGCACATTGGAGCAGCACAGGTTTTAAAGGACATTCAAGATGCAAAGCTTAAGACCCAACATGAGAACACTGATTCACTGATGTTGGTGTCTGTTTTTTCTCTCTATCTCCCAGGAGTTTCATTCTTGAAAAGAACATTGTCCCTGGGCATGTTGTACCCTTAACACTTCTAGTGTATAAATGCTGTTATCGGTCATGAGACATCGTCTGTCCAGTGTGTGTATGCAGGGGGACTTGGCATGTGACCCGGGGAAGACGCAACAAGCTGGCGTAATGATGCAGCCAGTGACTGCTTGGCTCTCCCTGTTCTACTTAGAAAATACCAGTCACCTCCCACCCAATCTCTTCGCAGCCTCGTTGACGCAAATGTGCCACCAGATGCATGCAGAATCTGAAGAATGTTGTTTGAAATGATTGTGCCTGTACACAGGCAGACTTATTGTGGTCGTCCTGCCTGCTCCACTGGAGTATGGAGATAATACATCTACAGGTTTAGATGTATTATTACCACAGGAGGATGGTAGCCCACCATCAGCATCATATGATGGTACCCTTCTTGGTCCGTGTCATGCAACTTAGAACACCGCAGCCTAAAATATTTGTGAAATTCATCTTGTTTACTTGTTGATCACGCTAATAGCCAGGTCATTTGATTTGCAACAAACCAAAGAGACCAGGACTTTGTGGTCTCATTCTGTGTGTTATCCAGAGCCTTTTTAAAGGACAGAATGAGTATGTTACGATTAGTATATAGTCCAGCTATTTATGTGAAGCTTTGTGATCCATCTTTAATTTAGTCTGTGGCTTGTCTGAACAGCATGAAAATGAATGCATGAACATGAGTCACAAAGGGTTTGCTGTTCATGTTATCACAGGATTAATGTAGTGAGTCTACTTGGCTTTCAAGGTTACAGCAGCTGGTTTGGTATTCAGCTACACTTACCCACAATATTCTTATCATTTGTGATGTGTTTTCAGGGAACTTGAAAGAGGAACTTGGCACAGTGTAGTAGAACACACTAGTACTGGTTCCATTGTGGCATTTGAACACAAACCAGGCGTCGCTTCAGGGCTCTGTTTACCAGCAACAGGTGAGCATATTTGATGCTCTCATTTCATTGAATCGTTTTTAAATATTTGAGTGTAATGTTCTATCTTTGTAACCACAGACCAGCTGCTGACTCTCTTGTTTACCCGAACTGCAGCAGTAAATAGAGCAGAAACAGACTTGTATCTATTGATCAGAGATGAAGGAAGTAGTGTGGTGATGTCGGCCTGATTTTCTGCTTCCTGCCATAAATACATGGGACTGTCCTCAGTGGCCCAGTGACAGGCTCAGTGTGTGGCATCTTTCCTGCATGACACTGATTTGAATTGAATGGGGTGGCTCCCGGAGCTGGAGCCAGAAAGATGAATGATTGAAAGCCGCACTGACAGTAGAGCAGGCAGGCAGGCAGGCGGTGGCCCAGAGGCCTGAGGACCATGTGACCTGCTGTCAGGGTACTGGGTTCATTCAGTGGCTGCTGGGCTGCAGCGCTGGCAGCATCCCAGCATTTCCACACAGGCCGCAGTAGCAACAGGTCGCTCCCATTAAAACAGCAGTGCTCTGTTGTGGCTCCAGAGCCGGTCTTGTGCATGTGTTGCTTTTTTGGTTGTGGTGTGTGCGCTCAAGTTTGTTTGTGTGATGTGTCCCAATGTGTATATAATGTGTGTTTGCCTGTGTCACAGAGTACACACTAAGTTGCCGAAGGGATCCAACGGTCTGTGTGATCCCTAGTTTGAATAGCACTCAGTATGCTTTTTTCAAATCCCTCTCCAAGATCCTTCCAGCATCAACTGTGTGACACAAGCACCACAACCCCAGTGCAATAAACAAAAACGCTGAGCAAAAATAAACGGTGCTCTCAAGAACTCACTTTTGCTCATTGATGGAAGTGAGCAGAATGGCAGCAAAAGGCGTGTTGATCGCACACTCACTGACAGATGTATTCGAGCCTGGGGCTGCACTGATATGACTCGTAGTCTGTCAATAGTCACATCCACTTCCTGTTGTTGTCCTCACTAGTAAGCTGGATGAGGCCGCTCAAACAGAGCTCTCTTTTGATGGCCTTACTCTGACGGAGCAGCAGCAGGCAAATTGATTTCAGTGGATGGTCAGAGATTGCCTGGTGCAGTATGTGACATTTCTGTGAACAATCATGGCAATTGATCATTCTTTTGCTTCTGCCCTGCATTCAAAGCTATCTTTATATCATAAAGAAGTACTCAATGAATCAAAAGGTCAAGCTTTTTTGTTATGATAGCCTGCAGGTTTTTAGTATGATGCCGTTGAATAACCGATGTGCTTGTGATGGAATTCCGCTCCATTTGGATTATCAGATGACTGTCAGTGCAGTTTTATTCTGTTCGCTCACATTTTGACTTCTGAGTTTGAACAGAAGACTGTTGCTGTAGCTTGATATTTTTCCAAATTCTGTACTCATACATCCTCTCTGAAGACCCTTTTGCACATCAACTATGTAAATGGGACAGTGTTCGTTTTTTTTTTCATGTCTTTTTCATGTGTGAGTAGGCGCCCAAGTTGTTGTTTAGTAAAACATTTCCGTAATGCTTCCACCACAGGTCAGGTGTGACTAAAACAGCCACACCACAAATACGGTGCACAAAGTATATCTAGGTTCTTAAACATTTGAATCTATTTATCCTCACAGTAAACAATATGTCTTCACTTCACAAATCATTTATTTTGTTAGAGGTCATATTATGCTTTTTGTCTTTTTCCCCCTCCTTTATTGAGTTATATATCTTTTTTGTGCATGTAATAGGATTGCAAAGTGAAAAAGCCCAAAGTCCACCCAAAGGGAGTTCCCATCTCCCGCAGAAAACACTGCTCTGAACTGCCTGAAAACAGCTCGTTTGTAGTCCAGCCTGTTCCCTTTGTTCCCTGTGACGACACAGCAAAATGTGCTTCATAATGCTCACCAAGCGGATAGTCAGACACACCCTCAAAAACACCGGTGGAAAAACAGTCTGAGCTGCAGCACACAGTGACAAGACGTCCGCCTGCTGCCTCTCCTCTGCCTTCCAAACATTAGCTACTCTCCAGGCAGTCAGTGGACATAAAGTGGTTACTGTTATGTAGAGACAATGCTCAGTTAAAACTTTGTGAATGAAAGATACATTTGTTACAAATTAATAACTCACCACTCTGAAACTCTTGCTCCACTCCATGTTGCTAAGCTGATAAGGGGAACGTGTACAGCTGAACCGAAGCCATGTTTACCGGATTTTCAGGACCCGCCCTACTCTGCTTCTGATTGGTTAGTAGTCCTTACCTAGGACCTGCACATGTGCAATCCCCAACAAATATCTTGTAGAGTTGAGATGTATCACTCCATAGCTAAAACGAGCAGTATGACAACAAAATATGGTGTTTTTTTGAAAATTAAACCTGTTCATTTAGTAGCTGTTCTGGAGCTATCAATCATATCGCACAAAAAAAGCAGATGGCGTTTGCCTAGTTGTCGTTGAATTGTGGGAGAAGAGTTGACGTTTTTCAGTAGCCACTGAATATTTTAATCAGATGATGCAAAGTCAACACGTTCACTTCACAATTAACAGAACAATCTCATCTCAAAGATAATGCCACGTGCGTTTTTTTTCTGCTTTAGCACACATTTCATTGCATGACAGCAAATCTATAATGGATTTAACATTTAAATATTTATGTACAAGGAAATGAAATTCAATAAAAATTTTAAATACAATTTAAAGGAGTCAGTTACAAGTAGTAGGAGATGTGAACATTATTTTAAATGATGCCCTCATGTTTGCTGAACGTTTTTCTCTCTTTGCAGTATATATTGGCAGTGGTTGATTTCCTTGATGTGTCTGGTTATTGCTGAGTTTGACATGCTTTTTTTCTGTGATAAAAGTTCATAATGGTCATAAATGTATAATTTAGTAAATTTCATGATCAGTGTCTTGTGTATTTTCAAAGAAATAGTAATTATTACAAAAATAGTAATCAATCAAGTCCAAGTTTTAGCCTAAACACAAATCTGCAAGTGGATTGGAAACTTTACATCCTGCAAACAAAAACATAATATGCATCAAACAGCTTAACAAGACGCATTCATACAAATCTGCTATCTGCTTAAAAATCCAACAAATTTGATAAATCAAATCATCATAGGTGCATATTATCATGATGCATAGGATCAAAAACATACCTAAACAGCCATCCTTCATTTAGGCAGCCTGTGTAAGATTTGTTTTATGCCATTATTTTCTAATTCACTGCTGTTGTGGTCATGAGTAGAAAAAACTATGAGGAATGGTTGTGTTGTGTGTGAACAGCATGGAATTTTCCAGTATGGGGAGATTTCAGTACTAATGCCAAGAACCACAGCCTTACACAGATATTTTAACCTTGCAATGTCGCAGGCAGGGTTGGGTAGTAACGGATTACATGTAATCAGGATTACAAAAAAATAAGTAACCATTATCAACCCGGATTACATTTGAAATGTGTAATTAGATTTAGATTAGAGTCTATAAATATTCTAATTTTAAAATGTGTGAAACTGTTTTTCATGAAAACCTAGATAGGCATGAGTGTATTAATGTTGAACACTGGGGGCAGCACGCGATTGTCAAAAAACTTACTTTTGCCGTTTTTCAAAAATCAGCCAATTAGTTGCTCCGAGTATCTGCATAACATAAATAAACGGTACTGCGCATGTGCGTTACTCTGGCCCAAACTTAACTTCCGCAAGCAATCCAAAACAAGTAAATAACCTTAGCTGCCAGTCGAAGAAAAGAAATGTTGCAAACTGAAATGTGATAAGGTCACACTAGCAGACCCGTTGAAGAAAAGACAAGAATGTTTTTCTACCGACCTGTAACTGCGGCGACCGTGGTGGGGGGTTATGCGAATATGCCCTGCCTGCAGCTCTGCAATCAAAAACAAGTTTTCCCATCTCAAATAGTAGTAAAAAAGGAAATCAATATGTGGCGGTCAGCGCTGACAATGTGATGGGCCACCACAAATAAATGAATGTATGGGAAACACTGTACTGGATATCACTCACCATATTAGCCAGTAAACACAAACCCAGTAACAAACAGAAGGAAAGTTAACTTCGGGCCAGCACCTTGGCAACGCGTCTGATGAAAGCGTCTATAAAGTCTATTTGGCAGTGTCCCGTTTTCCATTGCCGATAGTACCCCTCAATGTAGCTGGTCGTCATAGCAACGCCACACACAACTGCCGCGACATAATTTTCAATTCGACACACACCGGCGGTCCACACAGCTGTCTCCTGATTTAAGTTAAAAACGTTTCAACATTACTCAGAATGTATACCGATAAGCGGTATGAAAACCTTTATTCACCAGCCACTCTAACTTCTACTGTATATTTACTGCTGAACAAGCCTTATTGCTGACCTGTTTCACTCTATACACCGGGGCTCTGTTCACACAAACTACTTCTCTACCGCACACATACTGACCGCTGCAGCAAAGCTAACAAAGCTAACCAGCTGGGATCATCACAAACATGACAATAAACAGACAAGACAGTAATACTGAACCTGTTGTTTATGTGGAACAGCAAAGCTAACTTTACTCACCTGTCCCAGAAACAGAGCAACCTCAGTATCGGTTTTCATTCCTTTCAAATTTCGTAGATTTATTTTTTCCCTCTGTGGCTCTTTCTCAGTCATCTTCACAGCTAAAGTCCAGTAAGAGGTCCGTCATGTTCGAATGTACCGCTGTTTGTTTACATTCTCTCTCCCACTGCTTCGAGCGCGCCACTTGCTGCTCGCTCCGAGCAGCTTTGTTTGTGCTCAATTTACAGACCAAGGGCTGTGTAGGAAATCCGGATTTTTTTCAGAGCACACGAAAAACAGAGCTACCGACCCATGAGGAAATATTCGCAGATTTTAATAAAAAGTGGAATGGATAAGAATCGCGAACTATCCCTTTTAAACAGTAAATATTGCCAAAATATGGACATTCGCCTGGTATATTTTGAAAATATTGCATAACTGTTGTATTTTAGTTTATTTTCACCAGATTTACAGTTGCATTCTAGTGAATTAAAACATATTCAGTTGCATTATAATCTATATGATGGTTTATTGTTTTTTTGTTTTGTTTTTTAGAAACAGGGACAACGTACAATAAACATTATTATTATTATTATTATTATTATTATTATTATTATTGCATTAAAATATAGCATTTTTTTTACCAGGTGAGGATCAAAATATCCCATTTGTTCTTTATTCCGTCTTCATTTAGTCTGTAATGGTAAAATAAATGTTAATTTGGATGGATTCATATTGCTTAGCTTCTGACCTTTCAAAGGAGATCAGAATTATGCATCTAGGCCAAATGGTTGAGGAGTTATTCCTGATTCATTTTGGGTATGTTATTTTAGGTGTTTTTCATGGAAAAGGGGCAAATAGCTGGAGGTTTCCAACAGGTTAACTCATGAAAAACGCGAACATTTTGAGTAAGTGCTCAACTTGTGGTACAAAGTCCAAAAACTGCAATTTGATTTGACTAACATAAAATGCTAAATGCATTTAATTTGCTTTGAAAATTTTTTGAGATGTTTAAAGAGTTTGTCTATGGCTGTGTCCCATTTTACTGGATAAGGTACAATATACACTGCTCAAAAAAATAAAGGGAACACTAAAATAACACATCCTAGATCTGAATGAATGAAATAATCTCATTAAATACTCCTTTCTTTACATAGTTGAATGTGCTGACAACAAAATCACACACAAATTATCAATGGAAATCAAATTTATCAACCCATGGAGGTCTGGATTTGGAGTCACACTCGAAATCAAAGTGGAAAACCACATTACAGGCCGATCCAACTTTGATGTGATGTCCTTAAAACAAGTCAAAATGAGGCTCAGTAGTGTGTGTGGCCTCCACGTGCCTGTATGACCTCCCTACAACGCCTGGGCATGCTCCTGATGAGGTGGCGGATGGTCTCCTGAGGGATCTCCTCCCAGACCTGGACTAAAGCATCCGCCAACTCCCGGACAGTCTGTGGTGCAACGTGTAGTTGGTGGATGGAGCGAGACATGATGTCCCAAATGTGCTCAACTGGATTCAGGTCTGGGGAACGGGCGGGCCAGTCCATAGCATCAATGCCTTCCTTTTGCAGGAACTGCTGGCACACTCCAGCCACATGAGGTCTAGCATTGTCTTGCATTAGGAGGAACCCAGGGCCAACCGCACCAGCATATGGTCTCACAAGGCGTCTCACTCTCAGTACCTAATGGCAGTCAGGCTACCTCTGGCGAGCATGTAGAGGGCTGTGCGGCCCCCCAAAGAAATGCCACCCCACACCATTACTGACCCACCGCCAAACCGGTCATGCTGGAGGATGTAGCAGGCAGCAGAACGTTCTCCACAGCGTCTCCAGACTCTGTCACGTCTGTCACATGTGCTCAGTGTGACCCTGCTTTCATCTGTGAAGAGCATAGGGCGCCAGTGGCGAATTTGCCAATCTTGGTGTTCTCTGGCAAATGCCAAACGTCCTGCACGGTGTTGGGCTGTAAGCACAACCCCCACCTGTGGACGTCGGGCCCTCATACCACCCTCATGGAGTCTGTTTCTGACCGTTT
>NC_060160.1:19043694-19093854 GCF_021292245.1 Micropterus dolomieu
GCCAAACCGGTCATGCTGGAGGATGTAGCAGGCAGCAGAACGTTCTCCACAGCGTCTCCAGACTCTGTCACGTCTGTCACATGTGCTCAGTGTGAACCTGCTTTCATCTGTGAAGAGCACAGGGCGCCAGTGGCGAATTTGCCAATCTTGGTGTTCTTTGGCAAATGCCAAACGTCCTGCACGGTGTTGGGCTGTAAGCACAACCCCCACCTGTGGACGTCGAGCCCTCATACCACCCTCATGGAGTCTGTTTCTGACCGTTTGAGCAGACACATGCACATTTGTGGCCTGCTGGAGGTCATTTTGCAGGGCTCTGGCAGTGCTCCTCCTGCTCCTCCTTGCACAAAGGCGGAGGTAGCGGTCCTGCTGCTGGGTTGTTGCCCTCCTACGGCCTCCTCTACGTCTCCTGATGTACTGGCCTGTCTCCTGGTAGCGCCTCCGTGCTCTGGACACTACGCTGACAGACACAGCAAACCTTCTTGCCACAGCTCGCATTGATGTGCCATCCTGGATGAGCTGCACTACCTGAGCCACTTGTGTGGGTTGTAGACTCCGTCTCATGCTACCACTTGAGTGAAAGCACCGCCAGCATTCAAAAGTGACCAAAACATCAGCCAGGAAGCATAGGAACTGAGAAGTGGTCTGTGGTCACCACCTGCAGAACCACTCCTTTATTGGGGGTGTCTTGCTAATTGCCTATAATTTCCACCTGTTGTCTGTTCCATTTGCACAACAGCATGTGAAATTGATTGTCAATCAGTGTTGCTTCCTAAGTGGACAGTTAGATTTCACTGGAGTGTGTTTGACTTGGAGTTACATTGTGTTGTTTAAGTGTTCCCTTTAATTTTTTTGAGCAGTGTATATTTGATTTTTGTAATCCAAAAGTATTTAGATAAAGTTTTTTTTCGTAATCCAGTGGATTACATCACTAGTTACAAAAATTGACATGTAATTTGTATTTAATAACTACCAATAATGTCTACATTTCAAAGTAA
Source organism: Micropterus dolomieu (assembly GCF_021292245.1). NCBI lineage: Eukaryota > Metazoa > Chordata > Actinopteri > Centrarchiformes > Centrarchidae > Micropterus > Micropterus dolomieu. The sequence goes on from NC_060160.1 coordinate 19,044,690, forward strand.
TGTGTCCCAACCCGGTTGCAGGTTCCACACGTGAAAGAGACTAAGCTCTGGTTTTTACATATCCTCTGGGCCAGAAAGCTCTAGGATCCTCTCGATTCCACTGCCTCCCCTCTGCTAACCTGAGGGTTAATATTCAGTTAAGTGGAAAAAAATCTTTCACCTCAATATGGGGCTAATTTTTACTCTTCTTCAACTAATAGGTTACCACCATTGAGAAGGCGGCTGTAAACCCCAGGACCCCGTCTCCAGGCTCCTGCACAGGGCTACGTGAAGGAAACTTAGGAAACAAAGCGGTGTCTCACCCTGTGGGAAACCTGGATCCTCCACCCTGCCCACCAACATGACCAATGTGGTGATTGTCAAGGAGGGATGGCTGCATAAAAGAGGTAAAGGCACAGCTAACGTTTGTACTATATAGTTTGATTTAATATCAGTTACAAAGAGTTTTATTTGTGATGGTTTCAAATGTAAAATGCTGGAAACCAAAATTAAATAAGATAATTACTGAATGAACCTCATTATTTATGCGCTGTGGATTCTTTTGTGTAATTTTTTTTTTGTAGTATAGAAACCACATACTAGAAACCCCAACTGTGCAAATGTGCGGGTTAACCAAGCTGGCTAAGAACATAAAATATGAAAAGACCCTAAAATATGTTTGTTATGCAAATATTTCAGAATCCCTTGTTGATACATGTAGGGGAAATGCTTTCAAACTGCAAAACAAGTACTTGGTTTCTTGGAATACATGCACACCACGGTTGTGGGGCATACATAGAAGTAAAATCTAAAAATTGCAAATTCTGCTCTAATGGTTCAAATACTTCACTAATCTGCATAACCTTAATTCTTGTGGTACTTGATTATCGTTTACTATAGTAGTACTATTGACAGATTTGTTTTCTAAATGCTGCAGAAATGTCTGAGCAAATGACATACATGCATGATTGATTGCCAGGTAACCGTATTTAAACATGCTGTATGGTATTGCCAGATCTAGTGTAAAGAGTCATCCAGTTGCACAGCAGGCCCCATTTAGCTGTTCTGACAGTGCTGTGTGTAGTGTGGCGTGGCTCTGTGTTGGGCGTGAGTCCTGTTGTTTGGATGAAGAGGCATTCCTCACATACCTGCTGGCTTTGAGCAGCTTTATGTGTGCATAGTAACGCTGCCTTCAAACTGCGGCAAACAGCCCACTCCACCACCGCCTCCACTACCACCATGGGCAAAATAGGATAAACCAATGAAGGCTTCTGGGCCCAGTGCCAAGGGACAAGGCTTTTACTGGAAGAGGGGGAACCAAGACTCTGACTCAGGGGATAAGGTGATGGCAGCAGGTCACTAGGAGAGTTCCTGGGACTCTACGGGTAACAGTGTGCCGCTGTGGTGTGTTAGCCCACGCTCCCCCTCCTCAAGGCTTGGGCTATGAGCATAACAGGCTGCTGTTTTAGGAAAGGGTCAGCCTGGTTCGGCTCGGTTGGTCTCAGGCAGACACACCCTGGTCCTTCCAGTGAGTGAATGGATAAAACGTTGGGTGCTATTAGTGTTTCATTTGCACAAGCTCTGTTGAGTATAGACCATTGCCGCAATGTTAGGGAGTAGTTAACAAAAATGTAGGGTGTTATCTAATCCACAACCTTGGATTTCCTGCAGCTCTTCATAAAAATCTATAAATCAAAATTCATGTAATTGATAAGATTTCTGTCATGTGTCAGAGGCTTTAGTGGCAAACTGTTTATTATTGTGTCTCTCTTTTAGAAATCACGAGAACAGGAACATCCTTTCTTAAGCAAGAGGTGTCCGTCTATAAATTTGTATTCTCAGTTATTTCTGGTGTGTGTTCCTTTCTCTGGGATATTATTTGTGCCGCAAAACTGGCACAGGTCCATTTTTCCACACCTTCGTCGGTGCTGATACAAATGGAAGATTCTGATGGAGGGCCAGTGTAAAATGTAACTATAACAGTAGTCAAATAGTGACTGGTAGAAAAACAGTTGGGTTGTGTGGCAGTAGTGTACCCAAACACAAGAGTTCTAGCAGTGACACCCTTCTAGTTGTGACACACACTCATATGCACACACTAAACAAACAACCCTTCAGGAATAGTGAGTTGGCATGCTGTCGCAGCCCAGCAGCTGTGCCCTGTGAAATGTCACCCAGAGCCTCTGTGTTTTGATTGGAGGGCATCCACCTGCCTCCTTGACAGGAAGGCTTTAGTGTCGCGTCACTGTCATGCAGTGTTTGCCCCAGAGCCACTGCACAGAAGGTGAACCCGCAGAAGCCCTGTCTCACTGTCCATCACCTCAGCCAGGCCGCCCCCGCTCAACCGCTATCATCCCATGTTGCACCTTGAGTGGAGCTGTTTTGTGTGGTGGCGCCACCCAAGTGACTCACATCTCCATGTGGGCGTAATAATAAATGGCTTATACCACTTACAAGTGTGTTCAGCGTGCTCATTACTCCCATGTGTGGACTCAAAACACCAATTCAATGTTTTGCAAAAGATAGCCCTCCATATTTCCATCAACATTTTGTGTGTGTGTTTCATAGACGTGGTCTAACACCACTGCATTCGAATGGGACTTAACAAAAGCAGGTACAGTTAGAATGTGGCCTTGTCCTCCGGTAATGCCCATTTAATGGTGCTACATGATAAATGGATTTCATGGTGGGCTAGTCACAGGCACAGAGCACAGCAGCTCTGGCGCGTCAGCTGAGCATACCCATGCCACTTGCTTGCTTTTTGATTCCTGCCTGATAAGTTATGTTTAGCATGCACATGTAAACTGTAAGAAAGTAGAGCAAGCATTGTGCCTTACTACCCTGTAAACCCCCCAGTAGAGCTAATCTGTTATTAGAGCTGCAGATTCTCAGCCTTGGAGTGTTCTGTGCATTTGTTCCAGACAGGCTGCACTAAGTGAAATGATCTCATTCTGAAGGACACACCTTCATACTTTCTCCTTAAGCCTTGTGCTGCAGTAATGTGTCTGGATTGTGGACGCTGCCTGGGCTGTGTTGTTGTGACTGTTATCTTGGTTGTCTGTTTTGGAAGGACAGTTATGGAATGCGAGACAAAGCATCCCAGTATGACGGGAGTAGCGTGTGTGTGTGTGTGTGTGTGTGTGTGTGCGTACGTCTGGACATGCATATGCAAATGTTTGTGTATGGACAGTATGAAGCATATTTATTCAGAAGATTCGCTGCCAGCAGGACATTACCCAGTGCCCTTATGCACAGACCGCATCACAAGTACAGGCTTGCAAAAACACTCTAACTTTGTTGTTACTATCATAACCAGTTGTTATGCATCCCCAAATGATACTTCCCTTTTAGATCCATCACAGAGTGCACCCACACACTTTGAATGTGCCTACGGCCTCTAGTGGCCACAGAGGCCGAGCAGCATGTTATTTCTTTTTGCAAGTGTGTTTTTCCAAAGTTTCAAAGCCAGAGCATCATCAGACATCAAAGAGGCAGATTGTGGGTTCCCTAGTTTCCAGGGAAGTGCTGCGGCCAAGAACCCAGTGAAGCTCAACAGAACAGCGCTTGCTTGTCCTCCCCTCTTCCCTGGCCCTTGTTTGTTTGACTCATTTGCTCCCTGACAAGTATAAAGAGCCGGCCCCTTCGTTAGGCTAACGAAGGCCGCAACAACTGTTGGATTTGGGTAGCACGCTCAGCTGGCTCCGACTCTCGAGGGGAGGGGTGAGAGAGGGAGGGAGGGAAAGCAGAGGGCACACAGTAGAGATAGCGAGGGGAAAAAGAAAAGGACAGACAAAGAGAGAGACAGAAGTTGAGCAGCATCTTTGTCATGTTCATAGAACATTGCTCAGTGACCCAGGCGGCCTCAGGAGAGTGGATGGATGTTGTGTGCAACATGCCGCAGAGACCTTCTCGTGGTTTGGTTTGGCACTCATCAGCTGATTGGTTCCTTTGCTGGTCATGCGGCTGAAGGACACCCATGAGCTGCTCCTCCATGCAAGACCTTGTTGGTGGTCCAGAGAGGAGAAAGGCATGCATGGGTTTTGTGAAATACCAGACACAATAATCGGTGTAGATGAAACATTTTTTCATCTTTCGAATATCTGTGCCTTGTGCATCTGGTGAACAGGCCTCCAACAATTCAGCCAGCATTTGCCACATTTGTTTTCATTTTCTCTCTGTATTAGTGATCTCAGTAAGGGAATTGTGGTGTTTCCTGCACAGTTAAATGTTCTTCAAAGGAGCAGGCCCACCTGATTAAGAATGTCTCATGATGCTGCAATGTCTGTCTCAGGACTTGAGGACTTTGACTGGCTGCCAGCTCTGCTGCTGGGCTCGCCCAGGCTCCTACACATCCCCTCATTATGGCTGTCATGGGCCACACACTGCTGCAGCACACACACAAACACACACATTACGTACTGCAGAGGTGGATCTAATATTTTCACTTATATTCTGAGACTTTTCACATAACAAAGGAGACTCGAGTGAATATAAAATGACTAAATTCTGTTAAGTGGATCCCAAAATGATTTTATCTTGAAGCTTGTGGAAAATATGTTGCGGTAATAGTTACTTTAGTTAGAAATAAAGTTACACAGTGCTTTACTACTTAATTTTAGTAATGTGATTACGTTATGTAAATAGTATTGTTATGCATAATTAATTCCTTTTGTTGTAAAGTTGAAATTAAAGAAAGATTTGTCAGCTGCACATTTGTGATTAATGGCCACTAAACATTAAAGGTTCAGTGTGTAAGTTTTAGTGGCATCTAATGGTGATGGTTGCGAATTGCAACTAATGGTTCATGGTGCATTCACGTGCTCCTCGGATGGTCCCATTTCCTGGGTTGTGAAGTCGTTCTTCCGACTTCAGTGTGTGTTCGTTTGCTCTTAAGTCGAAATGTGGAATCGACATGGACGCTACAACAAAGATGTGTTGGATTAGCATTATCAGAGCATACAAACAACAAGACATCTTGTTTACTTTACATGGACCGCAAACTAACCGTCATAATAACCATATGTCAAAATATTTGCAAAATATGTATATGCAATACGTTATTTGGCACAAATCAAAGTTCTGTATACTTCGTTATGTCTCATCTACACTTTTTCGGCTCTTGTGCTAAATAATACATGTGGTCCTCCATTTGTCCAAATTTCTCTTCTTTTCTTCCTTCTAATAATAAGTGGACTACTAGTAACGTTTCTTCCTCTTCGTCTTTGTACGTAGTCAACGTAGTGACGAAACGCGCTCTGTAAAGCAGTTTTACCATTAGGGCTACTGTAGAAACATGGCGGTGCAACATAGAGACTTCCTTGATGGGGACCCGCTGTGTGTGTGTGTGTGTGTATGAAGAAATTAAAACATAACGGTTCATTATGTAAGATCTTCAGAGCACCACTGAAAACATAGTTACGGATACTATATTGCATTTCTGTCGATAGATTGTCCTAAATATTACACACTGAACCTTCAAATAACTGATGTTGTGATGAAGTATTTAAAAGTAACAGATAATATGATACACATGAAACTCCATTTAGCCAATATATAATCAGAAATTTGCAGTGTACGGCCGTGGAATCATTTTGATCATTATACAGAAATTCTCAATTTACAAACCCAAAACTTGTTATTAAAAGATGGAGAACTTTGGATCAAGATATTTTAATGTTCTTTGATCCAGATATATGGGGAACACTGACCAACATGTGACCAATTAACATCACAGCTGATATAAAAGATTTTTTTTAATAAAAAACATTTTAATAAGAAATGGCACCTAAATTTGGAGTGGAGAGGTCAAAGGCTGAGTTTTTTTATGAGGAAGACTCATAGAGCCTAAGTGAGAGATGAAAAGGACAGCTGTGAGTATACTGCGACTACTACTTTTTAAAAACTTAATAATACTAAATAACTTTACAACAGATAAGTCCAACTTTGGTGATTAAATAGTCAGACACTACCCAGTTGATCACCAGCAGTGGAAGTTGACGTGCCAGGCCGATATGGGAGCAGAGCCCCTGTAGGCAGGGTCCAGCAGCAGAGGGTGTCACACCGGGAAGCCAGCGTTCTGGGCGGGTGTCTGGCCGTCAGCGTAGACCCCCTGCCCTGGGTAATGGGAAGCAGTCTTCATGCTAAATGTGGTGGAGAGAAGTAAATTACTGGGCTGCAGCTGTCGGCAGGCAGGCTGGCTGGCATGATGTGGGGACCAGGAGGCTGAGGGAGGTGGCACCTCCAACCGCTCGCCTCCTCTCACGGCAAGCCCGCTGTGTGCTTACTTTGCTGTGCAGAGTCCGCCTGCTCACTACAACTGTGGTGATCGGCGGCGCTCTCTTAGCGACCTCTGTTACACTCTTCCCATTTTGTCTCTCTGCTCCTCGTCTCTTTTAACTCCCCTCTTTCCTCTCTGCCTGCCCCCGCCAACTCCCCCTCCCACTTCCAGCGCACACTCCTCACCCACAGACACACCATCCTGTTGCTAGGATAATGACCCTGCTGACAACTCAGACCCATGGCGGAAGCGGCTATGGACCAGCGAAAAGCTCCCAGTCTCCGACATCAATCACATCACTGGCACCTCTCTCCAGTTTAGGGAGGGCAGGGGAGACCGAGAGATGAAGGGGATGCTCAGCTGTCTGCAGACAGAGTTGACTGTATGCTCAGATATGCATTACATCCTCCTCATCAGCTTATTATGTTACTCAGAAAATATTTCCTAAGTTATTCAGAGGCCGTACAGAAAGTGTTCATACTTTTTGCAGGAAGTTGGTCTTGACCATTTTTAAGAGCTGGAGATTACCTGTCTTCAGGAAAAAAAATGGATCCTCTGGAGTTTCCTCCTTGCTGGTTTTGATGGTGTTAGATCTTAAACTGTTCATTGAGAGTTCATTGGCACTAATTTGCTCTAAATAATGTGTGTTTATTTGTTTGCCATGCAGTAACCCAGTTAACTAATCCATGGACTGCTTGTTTACCCAGGGAGAGGGGGCAAATCTCAGCCCCAATGTGGCAGGGGGGGAACTTCCCACAGTGTCTCTATGGTAATCAGCAGGTGTCACTCACCACAGAGAAGAAGTGAGGGCTTTCTTACAAGCGTGAGAAAGAGGGGCAGCCTCCATTACACCCCCCTCCCCAACCCCGTAGCTGCTTTTTTTTTCCTGTTGGGGTCGCGGCGGCAACCGCGGTGACAGAGAGAAAGAGAGCGGGATAAGGGGAAGAGACAGAGAGGGCTACATTGGAGGCCAGGGTGGCCCTTCCCCGCAACCTGTTGATGCTGCTGCCAAAGCCCTGGCAATGGAGTCCCCCATCCAGCTGCATGGGAGAGAGAGGGGCCAACAAAAGAGGTTAGGAGAGGAGGGGGATGTCAGGAAGACACGGGGAATAAAATGAAGCAGCCCAAATTCCTGGACAGTTCAGGATTGCATGTGAGCTTGGTGCTGCCTTATATGGTCACAGCAAGAGGGGCAAATGGGTAGATGGGTGTCAGGGCAGCACGAGAAGCCCAGCTCAGAACTTGGCTCAGAGCAAGGGAAGATGTGGCGTGGAGTTTGTAGTTGCTGGGGCTCACTGGTGACCCCTGCATCAGGGAGCCCCCTCTCCTCTGGAGTGGGCGGCCCGTGGCTCATTGAGATGCAGGGCACAGGGTGGCAGGCCGCAGCTGCAGCCTACAGGCAGAACCCGGCAGAAAAGGGCCGAAGGGATGGCGGGGGCGGCTGAGGAAAAACCAACAAAAGGCATAGCCCGCTCTTCCCCTCCCTCGCTTTGGAGTTCTAATTCCCTAATCCTCAACCTCCGCCTACCCCCCACCCCCAATCCCCCCCCTTTCTCATCCGATTCTCACCACTCAAACACACACACATGCACAGTTCATGCAGTTACCACTGGCTCCCTTCCTCTCATCCCCAAACCATGAATGGCCAGACGGGGATAAAACCCAACAGCAGCCCCCTCAGGAAGTCCAACCACTGGGTGTGGGTATTGAGAGGCGCATTCTGTCTGACCCTCTCTTGGTTCTTCTCAGTGTGCGTGTGTGTGTGTGTGTGTTACATTCAGCCACACGTCGCGTGAGTGTGTGTGCGCATAGTATATCTAGTGCCAGATGACTGAGGTGGGCCTCTGTTTAAATTATCGTTCTTGAAATGTTATTAAAATCCTTCCGAGTAGAAAGAGCCGGGTAGAACAGGGGAGAGAAAGGGATGACGTGCAACAGAGCTGTTAGTTTGGACACATTGTTAGGACACTGTGGCCTCTCCTTTTGGGGGCCACATGATGAATGCTGCATGATGTGTCTTATTAAAAGCCAACAAGCCACAGCAGCTGGGACCTCCACATTCCTGTTGTTGTCACGGAGAGACAGACAGAACAGGACGCTCCTCGGAAACAGCCACTAACCTCTGTCACTCTCTCCCCCACCCCCCCTTCTGTCTAAAACCTTCCGCATTTTTTCCTTTTATTCATTGACCCCTCAGTGAGCCTGCCTGGCCCTTAATGTTACAGCCCCTTAAGCCAAGTTGACGAGGAAATGGCTTCAGTGTCGAAAGAAAACATTATTTAATATATTATTTTTAATCCCTGTGGGGCTTGTCTTTGTTGTAAGTCCTTGAAGAATCAGATGAAACCTTTAGATCTGTTCACTTGGATTAACTTAAAAAGATGTTTGAGAGATGCCATTTATAAAGGTTTACCTTTGTTCTCAGGCACACTCTGGGGTACCTTTTTCAGATCACAAAGTACGTATAGACCAACTTCTGTTTTCTTACACACGTGTATAAACAAACCAGGCAATGCTTCACCATGTACAGCTGTGGCCAAACCTGTTCTCTGTGTGTGTGTGTGTGTGTGTGTGTGTGTGTGTGTGTGTGTGTGTGTGTGTGTGAGATATAGAGGGCGTGGCAGTGGCAGGCTGGAGCTGTCCACACACAGGGCCATGCAGCAGTTGGCAAATAAAGATGAATTCTGTTTTGTTTGGCAGCGGTTCTCCGTTCATTATTTTCCACTTTGCCCAGCGCGCATCCCAGACCTCAGCAGCTGCTTGTCATGTAAAGACACTCTATCAGGCCCTGACAGCTCCTCCCATGCACGCACACACAGTACGCATGGCTCATACACACTTCACTTGCGCTCACCAGCCCCCCTCTCACAGTCCTACATATGTGGAGAACATATGTAGTGATCTGTCTCACTACCATGCAACTCTTTGCACACTGCGTAGCTTTCTCATCCCCTCTAGTTCTCTCATCTCTCATCTGGTGTCAAATCAGTCTTCCTATTCTTCTGTCCTTCCCCTAATTTGGTTGAGTTTAGCCACATGTCTGCTGTCACACTTGACTTGTATTAGAAGAGCTTTGATTCCGGGACACAGATCGTTTAGTGGATTTCCTCGTAGCAAAGTTTGTCTGTATGTGCCTTAGCAGTTACAGTCAGACCTGACACTTGAAAGAGGTTTTATCTTATCTAGGTTGTGGTCAGTCTGTCTGTTGGCCAGTTTCCTGTTTTGGAGAACACTGTGACATCAAAGGGGTTTAGCTTACTGTACATCAGTGATGATGAACTGACTTAAAAGCAGAAGGCTCTCCTGTGTTGTTATGTGGCCCATTGTCCTTTGTCAGCAGCTTGCACAGTGTTTCTTACTGTACACAGGATATATTTGGGGTGTACTCTGCAAAGTGTTAAAGTCAAGTTGTATAAAATATTGAAAGCAGGGATAATATTTAGATAGTGAATAGATTTGGTCTTGATGTGTAATGTAATGCTGTTTCCACACTTACTGTCCTGTGTTTGAGTCGACAATTTAAAAAAAACAAAACACAACTGTCAGTTTCACTTTCTCGTCATGTCGGTGCTTAAGAAAGACCACAGTGTAGAAAGTAGAACTGAATAAAAGTAGAAGAAGGGGAAATGGGTGCAAATAGGAAGCTGACAAGGGTCATCTTTGTTGTTTGTGCTCTGACTGTTTGTGGGGGAGTTGCACTGCAGAGTGGTGGAGACACACAAACACACAGACAACCGGATATAGCTGCTTCCACTTTTGTCATGTGACCAGGTTTGTGGTCACAGACGAGGAAGTTGCAGTGTCCTCCTGTCTAGAAAGAGCATGCACTAGTGAAGAATGTGTGTTGCAGAAGTGGAGTTACTTAACTCCTTGGTGCCGCATCTATGTGACAGTCTTTGTCAAAGATGTATGTCAGTGTAGAAATGGAAAACAAAAGCCTCACGCAAACAATTTAGCTTTTCTTTTTTTTTTTTACACCCAGCTGTGGAAAGTGGGATTTCTTTTGGTTTTTGCACTTACATTATCACTGTTGCAGTTTCACTAACCTCAGGAGGGGTTTAGAACTCAAGTGTCACATTCCTTCATGGGCTTGTTTACCTCTTTGTGTGTTTTGTGTGGCCTCACCCCAGTGACCATGCAGACTTGTCATGAAGTCCTTTAATATCACATACATAATTCAAGTAAGTGACAGTTGAAAGAGTCTAGTGATTGAAAATGTTAAGCTGGCACTCATCTTTCTGTCATCTTCCCGACATCCATGTGACCGAGGCCACCTCAGCGTAGGAGAATGTTGATCCAAGCCATGCCGTGCGCTGCTGCGTCACGTATGGCCACCCATGCTACTTCTGGTGGGTACTGTGCGTCACTTGAGCTGGCAGGAAAAGCTCAGAGCATTCCAAACTGGATGTTGTTGTAATCTGTTACACACAAATGCCTTTTTACTACGCTCCAGTCATTGCGTGCGTGCGTGCGTGCATACACACACACACACACGTATGTGTTTGCATACAAACACATACATGTGTACGCATAAACACCTGTCTCTGCCCATCCCAGATCTGAATGCTATAATGTACGAAAGGTCTTTACTCAGTCTGGAAGGCGATTTGCTGCATTCTTGCTGCCAAACCAAAACTTCTAAATTGAAAGTTTAGTCTCCACCAGTGAGACAAGCATGTACGTTGAGCCTTCATCTGGCGTCACAGTGTCAGGTAGGGGGCTCATTATGCTGTCTCTGCATTGTGCACATACTGTCCTCACTGTGGGCTGGCATGGACTAGAGCTGGGGGATATAGGTCAGCCAAAACCTGACCACAGAGCGAGGCACCAGCTGGGGCCCAGCTGAGGAAAACAAGGCTTGGTATGGAGGACTCAGGAGACTTTTGGGCCGCAGTGTGAAAGATTTAGGCAACTTATGTTTGTGTTGAACAGACTGTTGGTTTAACTCCCAGCTGATACTTTGAATGGCTACATGTACTCTTAAATGGCACCTCTTCTGTGCTTTGATTATTTAGATTTTCTGCTGAAGTAAGGAAGTCTGGTTCTCTTGAAGGCCTGTGATAAATAACGTGGATTCTCTGTAGACCAGCGTGCACATGTGGGTGACTGATGTGGAAGTTGATTGGCAACGCTTGTAGTTTAAAACAGACAAACGACTCATCACGGTAATTGTGTTACATTGAAACAGGCGTGAGGGGAAATCCACCAAACAGATTCCTGCCGGTGTGTGTTTCAATTAGGACAGCACATATCTGACGGCTGACAAAGTCGAGCTAATTTCGAAATGAGCCATGTTTGGCGTGAAAACACTTACCCTGCAGAAAACCAGATGAAAAATCTCCTCCTGTACAATGATGAAAAATGTAATGACTTGGACATCTGCTGTGGATTGAAGACAAAAGTATATTGTGTACCGGGGCACGTTTCCTCTGGTGTGGTGATTGGTGCCACCACCTTGCCAGTCGATGTACAGATAACCTGTTTTACAAGGCTTCATCAGGCTGTATTTGGTCTAGACAGAGAAAAGCTATATGGAAAAGAGTTTGCTCCACATGTCATAACTTTCTCAAAATATTTGTCAAAAGTGACAAATCTTGATTAGTGAAAACTCTTGTCCTCTGTTTTAACTCTTTTATGGGGGTGAACACTCAACAGAGTCGTCATTACTAGCTGTTGTTTGGTCTGTACAGTCTCAAAAATGATCAGTTATTGGTCTCATCAGACAGAAGTGTGTGTGTGTGTGTGTGTGTGTGTGTTTTGAAGGAGGGTAACGGAAGCTCATATTGACAGATCTCCTGCCTCTCCCCTGCAGACACACACATACACATACCCTCTCTCTCACACACTCTATACTTCTGTGTTAGAGGAAATGGGGCAATTAAGGACAGCTTGCTACGGCTCTGCATGGGGTTAATATGCGGCTCCGTAATTAAAAATAAATTACACTTTTCCTGTATAAATATTCAAGCCCCTCTCCACTGTGTGCCACTGCCTTGTTATGGTATGTAAGCTATTTTTTCCCCCCGTCTGCACAACATCTGGCGCAACATTTCCTGAAGCATCACTGGAATAAATTGAGTTTTGTCTGCCTATGAGAGATTCATTTGTGTGATGTTGGTGTGTCTAAGTGAATGGGATGGACATGCATGGCTTGAGGTTATGGGAATTGAGGAAAGTAAAAAGAAATATATAAAAAAAAAAACACAGAAGAGTGTTTGTGGTTGATAAAACAATGAGCTAGATTTGCATTTATAGAATCTATATTTTAAAGGAGAACACTGCAATTTATACATGTCAAAGTCTTTTAACAGGTCTTGGGGAGTACTACTGCAGATGTGTAAAAAAAAAAATAAAATAAAAGCTTTAAAGGTGATTGTCCAGAGATATCTGTGCAACATTTTATAAAGTGGCAATGTCATTGGAGGCAGTGTCGTTTGAGGCTGAAGGCTACAAGTTTGAAAATGAAAAGAATCTTGGTTTCTGGAGTTGGAAATAAGTGAGCTTATCAGGCATCTTTCGCCCGTTCCTCCTCTGTGCTTGGGGCTAGAGGCTCTATGCTACATTAGCCGCTACTAGCATAACACACCCAAATCGCCAAACAAACTGTCAGTGGTCAAGTTGCATTGTAAGTAATGCAGACGGCAAGTTTTGTGGAAGAACAAGAATGAATGGAATACAGGAGACAATATCTCTGATTCTGCTGCATTGATTTTCAAACTGTCCAACTTGAGTCCAGTACTGTTTTTAGGACTGCCATGCTAAATCAGTGGAGTGCTCTTTTTAACAATACAGAAAATTAACTTTAAGTTACACAGAACAGTTTTTCTTTCCCTTCTGGCAGCATTTGTCAGCTTGAATCTTAAATTTGAACTGGGAAGGGGACAGACGGGGCGGGGGAAAGGGTCCTGACTCCTACTAAAACCACCATTTGTCCTGCAGCTGACCTACACTAAAGGGAAAGATGGTGAGAAGATGGTCATTTTAGGGAACACTAGTGAACAGCATAGTAATTAGATTGCAGGAAATGGATTGCACTGCTGGGAATTAGAATAGAAAGAGAAAGGACAACACTGTTTTGTCATTAATCATGAAACCACAATGTAAACACAATAGTTGTGCGTCGGTCAGCATTTTGAGAATGTGAAAGCACGTGAAGTTTCTCAATAAAGGTTTGTCTGTAAGCAGAAACCCTCTGAAAATCTTACTTTATCACAAGTTATTTTTATTTTGTCTCTTTATAACTCTACAGCACTTTTCAATCTCCTTCTCATATCAGGAGAATACATCAAGACCTGGAGGCCAAGGTATTTTCTCCTGAAGAGTGATGGTACATTCATTGGCTACAAAGAGCGGCCGCAAGATGTTGACCAGCTGGAAACCCCCTTAAATAACTTCTCTGTCGCACGTGAGTATCTGCTTCAGAGAAACCACTGCATTTTTTCCCTCTCTGTTTCTTGGCAGCTTATTTTACCCCTTTTTTTCTTTGCTGCTTTCTTGTTTTTACTTGCATTGTTGTAACAAATGTGTTCTCATACTTGTTTCAATTTTACATGTATCTCGCTTCTCTATGCACAATAAAAAGTAATTATTAACAGGAAAAAACAGTTTATAAAAATATGGAAGTGAAACACATCAGATTTTTTGACCAAGGATGCCTTTATCATTAGATGTCACTTTAAACGATTATAAATAGAAACATTAGCAAATTAGTATCATCTCAACAGCAAGTTTCTTTCAGTAGGGGCTCCGCTCCAAGGCAAAGCACGCTCTGCCACTAAACGTGCATGCAAGATGTCTGGCTCCTGACATTAATACATCAAATCATTCCTCTGCTCTGTATGCATCTTCCCCAAACTCGCTGTTTTAATTCTATAACAGAAAATAACAACAACAAAAAAAAATAAAAAATGCCCAGAGCAGCCCAGCCCACTCCATTTTCACATCAGAGAAAGTTGCTGTGATAAGCTGTGCAGATGACTGAACACAGCAATTAGACAGCATACTGTTTGTTTAACAAAATGTTTCCTCTCCGACACTCTTGAGTTATCGTGGCTATTAGCCGCCTGATTTCAAGTATTTATCTGTGCTCCGCTCTGAGGATCTGTCTCCATCAGCGGTGGCTTTGGTTTTTGTCACCACTGCGACCCCGCCACAGAGGACACATGGTGCGTCGCTGCTGACGGGGCTGCTGCAGCTGGATTACATATTCACCCTGATGGAGCCATGTTGGATCTCAGTGGTGGTCCACTCCCCTGTCCTCCATCTATCAGACAGAGGCCATTTTGTGTCACGTTCTGACATATTTGCTGACATGTTTCATTTGGGAACAGATGTTAATGTGGAGGAGGTGCAGATGGAAATCTCTGCTTTCTGAATTCAGTTATTAGACTGTTGTGAGTAATTGTTTTGCAAACAGCTTACATGACAATTATTTGCTGTGAAAGTGTGAGAATTGAGGGAAATGGAGAAGATGTGAGGGTTCGCTTAAGATAAGAATTCTTCTGTATTGTGCTTCTCTTTTGCTGTATTGTATCATTGTAAATGTAATATGTTTGGGTTTTGGAGTGTTGATCTGAGAAAGACGTCACATTGGGCTCTGGGAAATTGTATGGAGCGTTTTTAATTTTTTTGTGACATTTTATAGACAAAATAATCAATCAATCAATTTGCACATAAACCCATAATGAAAATGGTTGTAAATACAAATGATCTGTAGCCCAGCATGTAAAAAAACAAACAAAACACTATGTATTTGGAAAAATATACAGTATGTGTTCAGTTGTAGAATTGCAAACTGGACTGTTGTATTTATTTATATTTTCATTTATTCTAAAGAGTTTTACAGGATGTAATACTACATAGACTCTAAATAATTATCAAAACCTACATTATCAAATGTTCAGTTTTAAATGGGGCTGACAAGTTAAGGATCTGAGTTGTTTTCCTTTGCACCTGTTCCTTTCCAAATTGGCCGACAGTGTCTGTTAGGGTGGCGATAAAGATAAATGGCTATAACTGTGGGTCTTTCTCTTCCCTCTGCACCCCTACACATTGGCCCTTCTTGCTGTCTCCCTACCCTCCCTTCCCTCCCTCCTTGGCTATGGTCAGAGTGCCAGCTGATGAAGACGGAACGGCCCAAGCCCAACACATTTATCATCCGCTGCCTGCAGTGGACCACTGTCATCGAGCGCACCTTCCACGTGGAGACCCCCGAGGAAAGGCAAGCGAGAAGCACACACCTCTCAGCTCACAGAGCCGTAAAACAGAAATCATTTACATGCAGAGAATTTGCCCCTGTTGCTAGAAAGCAGTTTGGCCATTTAAGAGTTTTGTGTTTGTGGAAACACACACAAACATAGACATTTAATCATTGTTATGCACTTGCACAAGGTCCACTGGCTATTGGCAGAACTCACATTTGAAATTGGCTTCCTGTTGATAAGAAGACAATTACATGATTGGGCTGCTGGGCTTGCATGATGGTAAATGGGCTGATGTAATCTTTCTGCTGCCTGTGCTTCCCTCAGGGAAGAATGGACTAAAGCCATCCAAGCAGTGGCTGAAGGCCTACAGAAACAAGAGGAGGAGATGATGGACTCCTCTCCAGACCCCATGGACATGGAGGTCTACCTGACCAAAATCAGACACAAAGTGGTACGGCCCATTTACACTCTGCACTGTATCGTCTTCTCTCTGATGTCGCCACATTGACACACTTCAGAGGCCATTAGCATAAACCCTTTAACTTAACCACCTTTATTCCTCACCACCCTGAGTAAATCCTTGTCTTCCAAGTTGACCATTTCTCTTTATCTCCACCTTCCTTTGCCTTTCCTCTGCTACTCTCTACTTTCCCAACATCAGCCCTGTGGGTGGCTTAGCACCAGATAGCATGTCCACCAGGTTTCACCACCCCACATGTTTTTTGACATGAAGGTCCAAGGCTGCCGTATTGGATGTCCGCCACACAACCATTTTCAACATTCACTTTAGTGTTTGGGTCAGAGGTTAACTGAGACACAACTACATATAGTCCAAACCATTAGAGGAGTGGACATTGCATGGTGTGTGAAATACTGTCTTAAATGCTTCTGTGTTGTTGTTAGTGGGATTGTGTGTCCTGGCTAGTTAGGGCATGAGTTTGTTAATGCTTCTGTTTGTAACCAGATGCCACTTTCTCTCCCCTGGCTCTCCAGACTATGCACGACTTTGAATACCTCAAACTCCTGGGAAAAGGCACTTTTGGCAAAGTTATCCTGGTAAAGGAGAAGGCCACAGGACGCTACTACGCCATGAAGATCCTAAAGAAGGAGGTGATCGTAGCAAAAGTGAGTGGATGCCAATGAGCAAGTAAACAGGAGAAAAGACACTGGGGGCAGTGGAGCAATGACTGATACCTAAATGGTTAGCCATTGTGAGAGTTGCACAAACACTCTTTGTGACTTTTTTTTTCCCGCTTTTTTTCCAGGATGAAGTGGCGCACACACTCACAGAGAACAGAGTCCTCCAGAATTCAAAGCATCCGTTCTTGACAGTAAGGAGCCCCCTCGTATACCTAAACCAAACCTTAATTTAACTCCCAGAGATCTTTGGGAGCCTCTCACACCCAACCCAGCATCATCCATTGAGAAAGGGGCAGTTCTATCAGGGATGTTTTGAAGACTTGTTCTTACAAAAGCTGCAGTCGAGCTGAGCCTTTTATAACAACACTGGATGTTTATTTATTTATTTTTTTTATCCGTTAACCTTTTCTGTAAGTCTGAGGTGGGTTGTAGTGAAAAGCTCCTCCAAAATGTTCAGTCTAAGTGGTGGGTGGAGGCGACACATAATGCGATATGCTCAGTGCAATGAATGGGGCCAATGTTTACCACACAACAGCTGGAACTGGATACACTATGCTGTCGGGTTTTTAAAAGAATTTTCTTCTCATTAGATGTTTGTTTTTAAAAATGGAACTTAAAGGGTCAAAGCAGCAACATGCATTGTGATGTTTCATGTTAACAATCAGTAGTTTAAATGCCAGCTTCCTCTTGAATTAGTGGGAAACATCACCAAGTTCTGCTTTGACTGTTCTCGTTCTCTGTATGCAGGGACTGAAATACTCCTTCCAGACACATGACCGCCTGTGCTTTGTCATGGAATATGCAAACGGCGGTGAGGTAAATCATTTTAACAATCACTATATTTGCACCTTTAGGTCTCGGTGAATCAGAATACAGTTCAAAAAGTGTTGCTGTTTCTAAATTCCTTGCACTAACCAACTCTCTCTTCATCTGTTTTCTGCCTTCTCTTCTTCTGTCAATCTCCCCTGTTTCCCCTCAGCTTTTCTTCCATCTGTCAAGGGACCGTGTGTTCTCAGAGGAGCGGGCTCGGTTCTACGGTGCAGAGATAGTGTCAGCGCTGGACTACCTGCATGCTGAAAGAAACGTGGTCTATAGAGATCTAAAGGTAGGTGGGGAGAGACGTCCTCGCTTTCTCTCATCCTCGCTGTGAGCCTCTGTCTTCTGTATTTCTTTCTCCCTTTTCCCCCTTCACTACCTTTCTCCCCTGACAGGATATAAATAGGGTTTGCCTCCATCCAGAGCGGTGACAGCGGCCAGGGCTTATTGATCCGCCTCCCCGAGATCAGTCTCCAGACCTCACTGCAGCTGGAGGGAGGCTCAGTCCATACGCTTTCTGCAGCTAGACAGAAATAACCACCAGTCCTCTTTGAACAGATCACCACCGCCTCCTATTATATCATGCTTACAGTGCTGTCAGTGGGTGATTTTTGTACACGATTGATGTCATTTTATATCCTGACAGTTCAGCACTATTAGTTTGCAAATAGAAATCAATCATAATCGTAAAGTAAGGTTTTGGCTGTTGTTTTTTTAGTATTTGCGTTCAAAAGCCAAACAAAAGTCTAATATTCTAAAGATGGTATCAGAGATGGATGCTTTAGGGTGGTTATCAGTGTTGCAGTGAGCATCTGTAGCCCTACTACTTCCAGCCGATAAAACTATACCAGCCAGGTCAGCACAGCACTCCCTCCTTCCCTCCCTCCTTCCCTCCCTCCTTCCCTCCCTCCTTCCCATGGGTTTATGAGGCAGGCTCCCAGCCTGCTAGGGTTCTCCTGAAAATGCCAGGGTAGCAGGATTGGAGGATGTGCTGACTCTGGCCAGGCGCTGCTGGCCACGTGTGAGCTACAGCTGCCAGGTGACTTTAACTGATAGAGTGAGACAGAGAGAGAGGGAGGACACGCTGGTAATAAAAGGCCATACAATCTTAAGTCATGACACTGCATGATGCACATCTTTGAGGCCTTTAGGTCAATTTACTGTAATGTAAATCACTAGGTACATTTCCAATCACAAGTGAATTTTCAAACAGTAGAAACAGATTCTTCAAATAGACCTTTGTCATGGTACTTGCATAAGTCTAATCTATTGTAGAACTGTCATTCATGACATGCTACCATTCACTCTTAGAAGCTGAGCTGTTACCACAACATTGCTGGTGTAATTTAAGATGGGGGATTTTTGCATCTCACCTCTTCCTATCACCATAGCTGCAGACACAAACACCACAAAGTACACAGGGATTAGGTGACCAATTCATTCATTAAAAAAGAAATGACGCTTTGGGTGGTAAGCAGCAATGAAATGTCATCAAAATTACTGATGCTTGAAATTCACTTAATAATTGCATAATAATTTGATGGAACCATAACTAACAATGATGTTCATTTATAAATGATTACTCCCATCACCTCTCAGAATGGTTTGCTTGTTAACTCCCCTAAACATTGAGTCAATTTACAATGACGCTAACATCCGTCTTCTGTCTGTTTCCCCCTTAGCTTGAAAACCTCATGCTGGACAAAGATGGCCACATAAAGATCACAGATTTTGGCCTATGTAAGGAGGGGATCAAAGATGGCGCTACCATGAAAACATTTTGTGGTACACCAGAGTACCTAGCACCTGAGGTAACCACTACAGGAATTCAGTCTACCTGAAATATTGACTTTACCCTTTCTTGCAACAAAGTCAATTTTATGTAGACACAAATAAAAATAAAAATACATGAAGTCTTGTGTCAGGCCACTTTAGAGCTGCCAGAACAGCTTCCAAGTCTCAGAAAGCCCTATGGAGGGATGATCACTATACTACAATGATGTTGGGGGAGAAAGCTAAATTGTTGTTCCAAAATCTCCCATAGGATTTCAAATTAATGATCACCAGCATTCATTATGTTCCTTCACTTCAGTTTTCCCCTTTAATTTTTATTTGATAAGTTTTTCAGATGTATGAATATGACAGCTCAGGGCTTTCTATAATGTTACTTAATACACAAAGTGAAATCATTTTGATTGCAGTAGATAAAGAATAACATAATGCGTGACATGAGTAGACTCTAAACAGAGATGCAGTGTGTGTTGTTGGACATCAGTGGATGAGAAGCATGTGGAAGAAAGGGCAGCTGTCCCAAAATGCCTTTCTAATCTCCAGCTGAAGTCTGAGTTAATGAGTGTGCCGTGTGCCCAGGGTAGGGCAGCCTGCTCTCATATTTGCAGTATGTGGAGGGGGAGTGGCTACTCCCTATTGCGTGTAGGTATGACAAGAGTTGGAGTGGTCTGTGTAACCTGATATTGCATTGTGAGTGGAGGCAGTGTGTCAGTGTTTGCGCTAGCCTGTTGCCCGTAAAAATGTTTTCCAGGAGAAGGATGTCCATGTTGACACAGTTGCCGTATCGTTGCTTTTAGCCTCCATTTGGAATTTTCTGGTTGGGGGGAGGAAGAGGAAACGTGAGCTTCCGCTACTAAAAAAAAAAGGACCTTCACATTGGCTACAGCTGTTGTGTGGCACCAGGGGAGCCACAGCCCCACTGGTGCCCTGGATGTCTTGCCTGACCTGGGCAGAGCGTTGTAGGAACATGTTTTTTTTTTTTCATCAGACCAAACTTGCTCCCCACCTGTCCATCCTAAACTGTCTAGCCCACTTCACTACTGCACAGAGTAGCACACTCTATGACCAGCCTCGGCAGTGGAGAGCGGGGAGACGACGGGGCGTTACTATGGCAACAGGGTCGCTGGCGAGCGTCTCTATGGAGTACGGGCCAGGCAGTGTTACAGGTTGTTCTGCAGTAAACAATGACCTTGTTGTGTGTGCTGCACAGGAATGCTGTAACGTCTGGGAATATTCCACCCAGAGCAGGGGGGAGAGAGAGGGAGGAGAGATCCAATCTGCAAAACCCTGACCAGTTTGTCTCTGGAGTAAGGAGTGGGACAAATTCACTTTGTCACTTCTATTAAGTAGTTACAAGAAAAAACCCATTATCGGCTGAGGGAATTGGCTATTAGAGATCATCTATATGGAAAAATTTGGACAGGTTTTAATCTAGCCACTGAAAGTGATCAGGATTCACAATCCTGGAATATTAATGGCTCTCAGTGCAGAATTTGTGAGCAAAAAAAAGTGCAGTATACAGAGCAGCAGCAAGTGTTTGTGCTTTTATGCGCTGTCTCCTCCCCCTGTCTCTGCTCCTTTGGGGCAGTGTAACAGTATTAGTTTGGGGCTGAGGCCCAAGCAGGCAGGCAAGCAAGCAGTCCTGATTACGTATATGAGGGATGAGCTTGGCTCCTGCGCTCCTGGCAGCTTCACAGCTGTGGCGCTCTTCTACATATATGGGGCAGCTGCGGGCCCAGCTGTCGCACGGTGTGAATCACACGACAGCAGCGCTGGAAATAGAGACGGCCCAGTAATCCTAGCCCCACACCGGCTTCACGTTACTCCCCCTGCCCTCCCAATCCTCCTCTTCGATGCTCACCACTCACCGCAGAGCCAGGCCGAGTGCCCACAGACACATGCGCGGCTGCCTGTGCGTGCACACAAACACACACGCACACACAGTAGTTTTGTTCCTTTTACGGACACATCCGTCCATCTGTTTTCCAGGACCCTCTCTCTCGCCCTGTGCATATCTAATTCTATTAATCCGCCCACGTCTTTTTACCTAAGTTTCTATTCTTAGGTCTGAATTGCCTAGCATCGTGCTGCTTGAGGTTTAAGAGGACAGACTGTTCTCATTGTCTTGATTTCACCTTCAACATCCGCCTGCCGAGGTAGAATCCAGTACATGTCCCCAGAGACCTTGGAACAACTCTGCTCAGCAGCACATTATTCATGCAACAGGCTGTGCTGTTCAGTAATCACAACACTGGAGGGGTTTGTCTCATTAAGAAGCATTGAGAAAAGTCATCCTATGGAAATAATAAGACTAAATGTTTCCCTCTCTGACTCTGGTTGTGTTTATTGAGCGGTTTGTTTGTAAGACTGTTCTGTGTTTGTTGCCACACTTTGGCTTATTTAAGCGACCCACACCTCTGCTGCATGTTGATCTGTGTATGTGTGGAAGGCCCTGTGGTGATTAAATATGCAGTCCTCCAGGGGAAACTCTATCCTTGCTCCTAATGTGAGATGTGAGTCAGTGTTGGCTGGGGTTGCCTCAGAAGCCAAGACCTGGGGGGGAGCAGGTGATTTTGGTGCGGGTGGGGGGACAACCCAGTTGCTTTAGGGTTTATATATTCAGCCTAAAGAGCTGCTGTTTTCACAGCCTTCTGGTGTTCAAACACAACCTCATTGGTTGAGTCCTAACTGTTGGTACAAAACCAAGGCAACGTTTTCTTCGCTAGTTGTACAGTTATTCTGTGAAAAAAGGTATTTAGATATTTTTTTATACAACAACACTTCTGTCTTATAATAAAGTAAAGGAAAAAAAACTAGCTACATGGTATACCCCCTCCAAGTAGCGTCCTAACAGCTGCATTAAATAAACTTTTGCAAGGTGCTAGAAGACAACGACTACGGCCGTGCAGTGGACTGGTGGGGTCTGGGGGTGGTGATGTACGAGATGATGTGCGGCAGACTGCCTTTCTACAACCAGGACCACGAGAAGCTGTTCGAGCTCATCCTCATGGAAGACATCCGCTTTCCCCGAACACTCGGTCCAGAGGGACGCTCACTGCTCTCCGGCCTTCTTAAGAAAGACCCAATGCAGAGGTGAGCACCCTCTACTGTGTCGACTACCTTAGGGAATCTCAAAGTGGGAGTCATCAAATTGTTTATGATTTCTTTTTTTTCTTTCTTTTTTTTTTTTTTTTAAAGAGGCAGCTGCCAGTTTGCATATTTATTGATGCTGTTTCTGTCACAACACATCCTGATTTGCTCCTTTACACTCGTCTTCCAGGTTAGGTGGAGGGCCGGACGATGCCAAGGAAATCATGCAGCACAAGTTCTTCGCAGGAATTGAATGGCAAGATGTTTATGAGAAGAAGGTCAGTTTCTAAAATGTTCATGTTGCTTTGTAATTTTCTCCCTCATGATGGTCGTCACTGAAAGGACCCCAAACTCAGATAAACGTCATTTCCCCCCAGGGATCGATATTGTTACGTCACTAAAAACCCCACCATGTAGAAACGATGTAGATTGTCATCAGGAGGACATCTGTTATCAAACTGATTGACGGCGCTGATGTGCTGATATGTTTGTGTCTCTTCTCGTCTCCCAACAGCTGGTCCCGCCGTTTAAGCCCCAAGTTACCTCGGAGACGGACACACGATATTTTGACGAGGAGTTCACAGCACAGACCATCACTATTACGCCACCCGGACAAGGTAGCACCAGCTTTGCTTGTGTGGTATAACCCAACTTAAAATCATCAAGGTGTACAAAGCTCCCTTGAGAGGAGTCTCCCCTCTCCTGGAGAGTCAGTGTCATTAAAACATAGTACCATGCCTCACAAAGTCATCAGATGCATGTGAATGTCAGCTAGTGAGTAAATGCTTACTATTACTGTAATGCAGCTTCTACGGCTATTAAAGGTCTGCATTCTACTGAATATTATAATTACATCTAAGACAACATCAAGCCTGTTATAACAATACAACATCGTATCGCCCAGCTAGTGGAATAATTACATGAATATGTGCTTCTTCAAGGAGTAGGCATTATAGTTCTCCATGACACTACTGTATATGTAATTTTATATCCAATATCTCAATATATGTCAATATATACTGGGATATTGTACATTTTCTGGGAATTCAATTCGGAAACTGTTAATGGATAAAGCAACCAGGCAAGAATGTCTGTGTGTCTAATCCAGTAAATTAAATATCTGACCGCTCAAGAAACATCACATTGATGCAAAATTCTAACTAAAATCTAATTTATCCAAAAGAGTCCTTGTCATTGATTTGCTACATTGCTTACCATGGTCTAATACACCCAGATATATTCAAGACTGAGAAGGCAAAAACATCTGACGGTAGACACATGGATATTGTCTCACAGTATGTACTTAATGCCCACTGAGCTGTACAAAATCTAAGCAGTTCTTTGCCCTCTATGCAGATGACAGCATGGAGTCATTTGACAGCGAGCGGAGACCCCACTTCCCCCAGTTCTCCTACTCCGCCAGTGGGACGGCCTAAACGACTCTGCTACATTCTTTTGGTCCCACCATCTCCCCTCACCCCACCCGACTGCACTCTCGAAAGACCAGGGACCGCTGCCCCGTCCTCCCAGCATTGTCTGCAGATGCCGTTGGTGGATGTAACATTTACATTCTGCAAGTTGTGTTTTCCAGGAAGGAGGAAATTCAAGACAAAACAAAAATAGCTGTGGTTGTTCTGCAAGGCCTTTTTTGAAGACTGACCACAGAGAGAGAGAGAGAGAGTTAACACTACTCTGTATTTCCTGGTTGTTATGTTGTATACTGAGCAGGCATCCATACATCATAATGAATGGGAAAATGTAGTTATGCTATGCACAAATTGGGCCACTGATGTGAATTTTGAAAAGGGCCATTTTGTATTGAAAATATACAACTGAATATCGATCAACCATTTCAAATAGGAATAGGCATACTGTGGACCAAAAACATGTGAGCAGAAAGTGTGTTGTTTTGTTGAGTGGGTAATAAATCCATGTTTTCCTCTCTACGACTTCTGAACAACTCAAGTACCATTCAGACTTCAGGACATTTTTTGGGCTTCAAAAGTGAATGTACCGTATCAAATAAAGTCAAACTTTCTGCATACTTGTTGTAACACATGGCTGATTCTCCTAAGACTGAAATACCATCTTCTGTAGATGGTGAGATATTTGTATCCCTTTTTTTCTACTTCATTGATGCAAAACTGACACCAATCAAGGCTGTTGTATGGTCATGCTACAGCAAGATGAGTCTGAGTCAGTTGTGCAGCAACAGTCTGATATGAGGAATGACAGACATGCAAAAGAATGCGGTGATTAATTATTAAGATAAAAGCTGCCCTGCGATGTATTCCGCTTAACTGTTAGCACATCCGACTCACTGAGAGACCCTCCGTTTCCTGTCCAGGATAATAACCCCCCCCCCCCTCCGAAGTAAGTGCTTGTAGTTCCTGATGCCTTCCTCTCTCGATGCTGTGCTGCAGACACCTCCTGGTTTCACTCTGATCAGGGTCAGTCTGTGCTGAACTCTTCTTTCCTCTGGGTTTTTCCTCCATGTACAGTACAGTATTGGGTGTTTTCCACCTGGTGCATTCACTGCAGCCTCAATGAGGTCACTTAAAACATAATAAACCTCTTTAAGGAATACTTTGCAAACAAACTGGGCTTCAGGGGAAAAAACACATCTTTGATTTGCTACTTTAGGGGACATCTGTCCCTTCACGAGCTTCTGAGTTATTTATGAGACCAGCATTGACTAAAATGAGTTTTACTGTGCCAATGATATGCACTTTGCTGCCCCAAAATGATTGTATCTGGACTCTTATTGTACTTCATGGTTGGTAAAGACTAAATTAGCTTATTTTATAATGTAAAAATTCAAATGTTGTGGATACAAATAAAACACGGTTTGCTTGTTTAAATGATTACTCCCCTTTTACAGACAGCTGAGGCTAACACTGAGACTCTTAAGTAGGCTACTGAAACTCTTGTTTCAAAGTGTACTAAGAAAGTTCCAAAAGCACCTCAGTATTTTTCAGATGACAGACGATAACTTTCTAAAAGTGCATCATACGTTATTGAATGTAATGGTTTTTATATTGTTTTCACTTCAAACCTTTAAGTTTTTTGAATCTGTTACTTATTCCTATGCACGCTCACCCTTTGCTGTCACCTTCTGAAAATAGGGAAATTCATTTTATACTTTTTATTTTTTACTTCATCTTATTATTTTTTTTGTACCTGCCCTCCCATACTCCTGAGACTGAGGACACCAGCTTTAGTAAACAAATAATATAAACTTTGTACACTGTTTTTACTTGTTTCTTTTGAATTGATGAAATAAAAAAAGGTCTTAACAATAAGCTGTGTAGACTAATTTTGTTGTAATTTGTGTAGTTGTGAAATCTCAAAGAGAAAAATAAATTAATGTCATATTTGGGTAATAAACGTTGTGAAATATTGCTTAGACATCTTCATTGTTTTTCACTCAAATGTCCTTCCTGGGCTTTCCATTAGCACCTGGTCATGTCCGTCCTCATCTTTCATTCCTTGTTTTTTCTCCCTGATGTATTTTACAAACCTGTTTAACACAAGGTTACTTTAGTTTAAAGAAATGTGCCACATCAATTCTGATTTTATATAGATATGCAGGATTTAAGACTTTTTATTTCCTTTAAATTGCCAAAGCTACACCAGCAGGATGTTTGTTTATCTAAACCTCACTGATTGCACATTACAGATAAAACATGGCTAAGTGCGTGAGACAAATGTCCCAGCGCTCAGCTCGGCTCTGACTGCGTCTTGGCTGTGTTCTCTGCCTCTGCAGGACCGCTCAGGTCCACGTCTGGGGCTCTGCAGCTGGTCTGAGACGGGAGAGATGCTCCCCCCGGGCCTCGGGCAGATGGTGAAGTCTCTGGAGCAGATGTTGACAGCCAGGGCTCACAGTCTGTCTTTTGGCCAGCTGCAATACCCAGCGCCACGCTGTGAGACCGAGGCTTGGCCCAGTGTGGCGCTCACCTGACAACCATCCCTCACCTGACTCCAGCTGTACTGCCCAAAACACACCGCAGAGCCAGGGCTGCAGCTCTGCCACAGGCCTCCCCTGGGTGATGTAGTGCGGTGCTGTGTGAGCAACGTGTCACTCACACAGTGTGCAAGCCAGAGCTCCTCTCTTCTTTGTAGAGAACTATTTTTCAGGTTAAAGCCATTATCCCCTATTGATTTTGCTTTTACAATCTATAGAAATTATAAATGAGAAGTTGTGACCAATGTGAGGAGTTTGAAACATGAAACATCCAAATCCTATTTAGCCACTTTTACTTTATAAAAGTCTCTGTGTAATGTACTTCACTGTAAACTGTTTTATAATTTACCACTAAGAGAATTTGTCCCTTAATCTCAGTGGTGAGAGTGCAAGATCAGCTTCATAGAGAAAGGCCTGGAGCTTGTTCTGGGTCTTGCTCATGGACACTTCAGCAGGACTGATGCTGACTGCAATACCCTGCTGCAACTGCAGCAAGAGCATGCAATCATCAGTAGGAGAAGGTGAAAGCAAGAGGAGCACGTGGGACAAGATAAACCATAACCCGCTACCTGGATTGAAAACTCACTCGGTGTGGTGTCTTGCAGGTCAACCTGTCAAACTGTCTTCAGTGAAAAAGTCCTGCTGCGGATTCGTTGGACTTGGTGGAAGAAAGTGGTGTCATGGTTTTTTGAAAGAGCAGGGTTTTCTTTTCTTACAAGGAGGAGTTTTGGTGTGACAGAAGTTAGGACCATAGTCCCTTAGTCCCTTGATAACATTAACACTGGTACCATCCAGTGGGGTAAACCCACCTAAACTTAGAATAAGGAAAATCCAAATATTCAGAATAGTGCAGCTAGAATCGTACTTAAAAACTAAACATTTGACTATATAACACTAACTTCAGCTTCCCTGCATTGGCTTCCTATCCATGTCAGATCAGAATTTAAGGTACGTCTGGAATAATCTCCCTGATGACATCTGAATCTGTTGAGGCCTTTATATCCAAATTTAAAACTCATCATTTTGCCTTAACTTTAAGTTATTGTACTTACAGTCCATGTTTGTCCTGTCGGGGAAAACATTGTAAACTTTCTTGTGTCCCACAAACAGCTGTGTGCCACTTTCTCTCTCTCTCTCTCTCTCTCTCTCTCTCTCTCTCTCTCTCTCTCTCTCCCTAGTTTCTCCTCCCTGTCCTCTCTTTTCACTCAAGCCTCTCTGTTCTGGACCATCGGCTGTACTGGGACTGGGACTCTCTCACTCTCCTGGCTGTCAGTGCCTCATTCCAGATGTTTTGATCTGGATCTTCATCCTCCAGGAGCTTCTCGTTTTTTGGGGGAGTTTCTCCTGATCTGAATGGAGTGTTTAAGGATACAGGGTTTAGTATACTGTACAGCCTCTTGATGCAAATTCTGTGATTTGTGATATTGGGCTACATAAATAACTTGACCTTTTTATTTGTAAAATAAACTGTAAAAACATGTACTGTGTGGGAAGATTGTTTCAGCAAATGGTAGAGCTGCTTTTCCTCACATGGATACTGACTGACATTTTTCTCTTTTTTTTTTAACTTACTGCCCGTGGTGGAAAGTACATTTACTCACGTACTGTGCTGCTGTACAATTTTGAGGTATTTGAGTATTTCAGTCTTTTGCCACTTTATACTTATGGAAATGTTTTTTGTTTTTTTTTTACTCCACTACATGTATTTTATACATTTAGTTACTACATACTTAAATAATCCATAAATAAATTATTATGTAGTATTATGGATAAAGATACAATTGTATTGATCCTGTGGGGAAATTCACACCCAGCAATAAATATAGTCCAAAACTAAGCTCCATCTTTACCAGCTGCAACATTAAAGTAATGTACATAGAAATGCATTCATAATTAGAATTCAATAATATAGTATACATTGTTCTGAAATGGGCCATTCTGTGTAATGGCTAATTTAACTTTTTATAATTTAAGTATTTTTTGAAGCTAATACTTTTGTACTTTTACTTAAGTCAAATTTTGAATGCAGGACAACAGAGTATTTCCACACTGTAGTATTGCTATTGCTGCTGAGTATTTCTTCTGCCACTGCTTAGGCCTAGCCTACTACTCAGATCAGATATCAGTGTGTGCTGAATGGGATCAATGAATGAGTATATTTGAAGCCTAATATGAACAAAGAGAGACGTTGTGATTGGGTGGCCTCATTCAAATTGCCCTTAACATCCTGAATTTATCTTGTGACAAAACATGTTTTGCTGGAGATCAATAGGAAGGCTACCTTGGAACTAGAGCGCCATCTAGCGGGTATTTGGCTTATGTAAAAAGTATTTCCCTTGGATTAATATTCCACATCCACTCTTTATCACAAAGCAAATAGACTAGATATTTCCTGTTTTATGGGATTAGATAGACTGCGTAGCCCACTGCGAGTTGAATTATAACGTAGCCTTTTGCAATTACTGGTGTCTCCTGGGCTCTACACACTTTTCAACAACAATCCATCCATCCATCGTCAACCAGTAGGAGACGATGTAGGAGCGCACTGGGTCGCGGGGTTCAACAACAATAATTTGAACAATTTCATCACTATTTGAATGTCAAATCCAGTATATTCCCTGAGGCAGCAGTTTTAACTACTATTTTAGCTGACACAGAAAAGCAACACTTTTCTTTTACTTTGATCTGATATCCTTTCCTTTCTGTTGTCCCGCTCGGTAAACAAAGTCCTATCGGGCAGTGAATATAAACGAAGATCGTCTATAAAGATGATGAATCTCCGGAGGGTTAAAATTCTAGCCCGGTCTGCTAAAATAGTCTCTAGACTTTACGCATGCGCTCTACACCTGTAGTATGAATAAATTCCTACTGGAGCCCATAGAGAGAGCAGCTTTCTGTGCACGGATTTTAAAATCTCCCCAGTTACGACGTTGTCAGACACATTACCATATTTGTATCTTTTCATCATATTATTAACAAGATAGGATGAAGGCTAACTGTCGCTCCTTGTCAGATAATCTGTCATAGCCTACAGTAGTAGGT
This sequence comes from Micropterus dolomieu, assembly GCF_021292245.1. Taxonomy (NCBI): domain Eukaryota; kingdom Metazoa; phylum Chordata; class Actinopteri; order Centrarchiformes; family Centrarchidae; genus Micropterus; species Micropterus dolomieu. Next base: position 19,073,992 of record NC_060160.1, read on the forward strand.
ACGCACATTTACTGTACTGTACTTAAGAACATGCATTTAAATTTTATGTCACTTCACACGCACCTTCTTCACACACACCTTTGTTCACACGCACCTTCTTCACACGCACCTTCTTCACACACACCTTCTTCACACGCACCTTCTTCACACGCACCTTTGTTCACACACACCTTCGCAGCGAGCAAGGTGCCCCCTGATGACAGTTTGGGGTTCAGTGTCTCGCCCAAGGACCCTGTGATTAGTGGATGAGCCGCTCTGCCTGCTGAGCAGCAGCAGCCCTAACAGTTAATGTTAGGTACTTTGCAGATTGAAATTCTCTTTTAAATGATATGATAAATTATCCAAAAGTTTTTAAGTCTATAACAAATATTGGACTTCTGCAGGCTGATATCAATATTGATATTTTGGAATTTATTTGTATTTTTATTGAGATTGAAATACACAGAGCACATTTTACAGTAGAAAAATAAACTTGTAGTGTTATGGTACACAAACTACATAATGACATTCTTTCTAAATGATCTTAAACATGTTTTGCAACTGCCCCTGGGGGATAAATAAAGTGTTTTGAAATTGAAATTGAAATATTTTGACATTTCTGTACTGCAGTTTCTTGTCACTTATGGGCCGACATATTGATACAGCTATATCTGCAACAAGATAATATTGGCCTGGCTGTTTCAGTTTATCAGTCAAGTTCTATGATAAAGTAGTTAAAATTAGCTTTACGTTGAACTATTTCAACATTAAAATGCTGCCTACATGTTTATACATTAGTAATAATAATCCAGTAAGATTATATAACTCCCTGTAAAGACACTTTTGTTATTTTTTTTTTTACATTTTGTTGATAATATTTCTGTTTTTGTTCTTTAAGTAAATTATTATTAAGTAAAAGTATTTACAATACACAATTATTTTAGGGTTGTTAGAGTTATGATACTATTTATTGATTATTTTTTATTATTAGAGTATTGATACTTTTACTTGAAAGTAACTAAGAAAAAGTTATCATTTTACTAAAGTACAAGTACTTTACTTGTATTTACTGACTACACACATCAACCATAATTACCCAAAACAAAATTTTAAATGAAGCTCCACTGGAACACAACAAATCATAACATACAAATATTATTTGTCTGTATTAAATACATAGCAATACTAAATAATACTAATATTGATGTTTTATGCATGTAACTTGTTTTTCTGCACCCAGAAAACAAACAGAGTGAGCGCTCCTACCTGCCCGCACCTCTCGGCTCAAACTGCTGAAGCCCTTTGACTGGACTTGTCAGGCTACGTCACCGGGTCGGCAGCAGAAGAGGCGTTGGAGGACAGTTTCGGCTGGTTGTCATTCCCACAGGAAGAAGCGGGCGTGAACGAAATTTACCTGCCTAGCCTTACCTGGTGCTCCCGCTGTACATGTCGGTTGTCGAATTTCATCTGCCTTTGGACGTTAAACACTGGCTTCATTTAGGAGTAAAACGGAGAAGGCGTTAAAGGTAACGTTTTGTCCTTGTTGGGAGCAAATCGTTGGGGAAAAGCTTGTTTCGGTCTGACGTTAGCCCCGGAGGCTCACTGACGTTAGCTAAACACCCCCACTGTCACCGACAGACTCAAACAGTCCGCGGTGTAATTCAAAAGAATATTAGTGCTGCCACTGCGAGACAATTAATGGGTTGTAATTTAAGCTATAAAGACTGTTTCTGGCTAATACATTTGTGGCAACAATGTTTAGGTAGCAAAGGTTACAGGAAGTAAAATAGCGCTGGAAGTTTGAGTTGCTGTTAGCTAACGTTGATTACTCACCTGTGCCACTTTCAACAGGTTTCCCTGCATGTTTCATTAAACAGACTTTTTTTTTTATTTTTATTTTTTTAAAAAGCATCTGCTGTGTCTTTTGAATTTAATAAGTAAATCTGCATTTGTAAATCCTCTGTTGAAACATGTCTGGCCCTAACCTGGCTGACTCACCAACACACACACACACGGTATGTTCAAAGTGGTTATTTAATTGCATTATCTGAATAGTAACACAGCCAGGCCGGAATTGGAAGAACAAGTCTAGCTTATATGAGATTATAACTTCCCCCTCGCTGATCTCTACACTGAAGGATTCTTTCACCACAGCAGCTTTGTGTAGGACACCTTGCATTGTTCAGGGACACAGTTATTGATTTTTGATCATGCTTCCTGAATGCCAGTTAGGTCTGGGCGATGTGGCCAAAAATCTTATCACTATTAAAAAGTTTCATTCATCATTCGATATAGATAATTATCATGATAAATGTCAAATCATTGTTTCTTTTAAGTTTAAAGGTTAAATTGTACTCCTGAGTGCAAGTTGAAGAAACCAGATGATTACCTGTGGTTTTAAACTATTCTTTATGGTCAGAGCATGACAAATACTTGATACCAAACAGTGGATCACTTCACAAACCTAAAGGGAGAACATTCAAAACAATTGAGATAAAATCTTTTTCAACAAATATGCATGAGCAACATTAAGTAAAATCTTTTTTCAGTCCCTTTTCCTCAACAAAATAAGTATCTTAACAGATGATCATGATTCAAATGAATTAAATCAAACATTTATTGAACATTTGTTATATTTTATTGAGGAAAATTATATTGCAATAAATCCTTATTGTTTTTTTGCCCAGCCCTAATGCCAGTTCACAATTGTTCATGCCTTCAACCCTCAGGTTTCTTTTGACTGGAAAAAGACGTCTGGGTCTTTTTGTGCTTTGACTATTTGTTGTTGTCTTTTCCCAGGATGCTAAGAAGATCCTGACTCGTGGCCCCAAGATGAGTGTGACATCATGGTTCCTGGTCAGCAGCTCTGGCACACGTCACCGGCTGCCACGGGAGATGATCTTTGTGGGCCGGGATGATTGCGAGCTAATGCTGCAGGTGTGTTGACTGGTGTGTATGTTTTATAAGCCAGGCTGACAGGGAATGTGTGTGTACTCGCTCTCGTGTCATATGAACCCCAACTGGTCTTCACTATGATCTGTCAAAAATACTCATGATTTTTTTATTACTTTTCACTGATGTCTGACAGGACAGCTGGTCACACAGATATGTGAAACACCAGTGTGAGGGTGTGTGTGTGTGTGTGTGTTTCTGAGTGTGTAACCTGGTGACCGTGCCTTCACACAAAGTTGCCCCTGACAGCCTTTCAAATAATGCCTTAAAACACAGCTAAAGCTTTCCACTGTGTTGCTTTTCCATGCAGCATCTGTCATAAACACATCTTCTTTTGTGGTCTTTGTGTAATACGCTCCCTCCTGTTTTCTCCTCACTCTGCATTTAGACCAGTGAAAGAGGAATGTTGCCTCTGAAGCAGTTGTTTATACTTTCCTTAGTCAGTGCATTATGCTCAGAAAAGCTGTGCCAACCACAGAGGTCGGTTAGATTGAAAAGTTGCTCATGTCCACATTTAGGCGTCGCCGGATCAAGGAAAAACCTCAGCTTCTCCCAGTCTGAAATGATGCAGACTTTTCTGCTGCTCTGCTTAAGTGCTCGGGACTGCTTCCTGGCTTGGCACACAATCAGTTTCTCCTCTACATTGGTTTTAACTCTTTTAATCTTTTGGTTTCCTGTTTGTAGCTCAATGCATTTTTTCCCTCCCTATTGAAACCACAGTTGAATGTCTGTAACGTGAGAATCCTGTTTGGCATGAAATCCAGAGATTTAGTGTGAAGTGAAGTTATCACATAGCATAGCTGAGGGCTCCCACTTGAATGTTTGGACTTTTCATGTCAGCTGGTGTCTGATCAATGTCTTTATCTGCATGAGCAGTAATTGGACCGTATGCCTCCTACAATAATAGTGACAGCATTTTCTCTACCTCAATGGTGTAGTTATTGTTTTCTTGAGTCAGAACTAACATTTTCTGTGATAAGGGGGGCAAAGTGAAGCTAACTGCTGCACCACAGTTAACCCAATCAAGTAGGTAAACTAACTGATAAACCCAGTGCATTTCAGTATTTACAAGAAGTTATGTGGAAGTCCGCTGGTTGTATAGTCCAACACAGACCATGCACACAGCCTCTGAACTCCCAGTTAGTAGGTGGTGTGGTGAGTTTAGGACAACCCTGTAAACAGACTGTTGAAGGATGGTGGTCATTTTGCAAATTAGTTTGGCAGTCACCTTCAATCTTTGTGATTTATGTGACTAGGAGGCCCAGAGTGGCTAATGAGCAGAGAAGAGCGAGTGAGTCTGAATCACTTGTGCAGTTAGCGCCTAATGGATGTCAGCACATTTTCTCCTCTGGTGAATGGCACGTAGACTATGTGCACAACGACTTGAGCTACACAGGCAGAGTTTGGTAGATGAGGACCATCTTTTAGTGAACTATTTAAGGCTTGTTTGTAGCGTTTGCAGCGGAGGGTTAATCTGATTCTTCTCTAATGTTACGTTTTGTCTAATTTAAGATCATAGTATACACATGAAAATGACTTTTAGGTCTGCAAATAACCTTTTAATCTACTGATTATTTATAGCGAAAACTTTAGCTATGTTTTAAGGCAGTGTTTGAAAGGTCAGTAGCGCTGGGCAATAAAACAATAATTATCGCAGCATAATTTTCCTCTTAACAATATAACAAATGTTCAGTATATCGTCAATAAATGTTTGATTTTAATTGATTTGATTCACAAATAAATTAGCACTTAATTTTTATTAAGATATTAATTTTTGTTTAGGGGAAATGGACTGAAACAAGATTTACTAATCATATTTTTTGAAAGAATATTTTATCATTATAGTTTTGAATGTTCTGCCTCAGATTTGTGAAGTGATCCGCTGTTTGGCATGAAGTTTGTCTCATTGTGACTGTAAAGAAAAGTCTATCCGCACAATTAACCATCTGGTTTCTTCAATTTTTACTCGGGAGCAAAAATCAGCCTTTAAATTTGAAAGAAATAATGATTTGACATTTATCGTCATAATTATCAATATCAAACGGCATTAATTTATTTAGCATGATAACATTTTTGGCCATATCGCACAGCCCCAGCTGTCAGGGTCAACTTTGTGCGAAGGCTCTTTCACCAGGTTACACACTCAGAAACATGCGCACACACACACACGAAGCATGAAGAAGAAAATAGAAAGAAATTAGTAAATTCCTACATTCAATAAATAGAAAGCTTGATGTTTTTGCTTGAGGGAAACAATCAATTATCAAAATAGTCTTCTGTCAAGCGACCAGTCATTTCAGCCCTAATGACTTTTGCTTTACTTGTGTTGCAGTCTCGCAGTGTGGACAAACAGCACGCTGTGATCAACTACGACACAAACACAGACGAGCACATGGTGAAGGACCTGGGCAGCTTGAACGGGGTGAGTGGTGTCAGACTACCTGCCTCAGCCCACAGTGATAAAGGAGCCAGCCACTGGTCTCCCTGAAGACTCCAATCTTACGACCACAACAATTCCCAGAGCACAAACTACCTCTCTCTGTGTGCCAGAGTGGAGAACGGTTGGTAAAACAGTGGTAATCGGGAGACTGGATCTTCCTGCTGGCCTTTTCTTCCCTTCCCACTCTTTCTATCTCACCGCGCTGTTGCCACTTCATTGCACCATTATCCCAATGAAATCCAGAGTTGAGCAGTGGGAGAAACCGTTCATTGTTCTCAGAGTGTTTCTTTTGGCCTGGTAACTGCAGCCAAACTAATCAGAGCAGAACGGTGCGAGGACCTGAAACTGAAATCCCAACATGTTTTCCCCCAGTTATCTTCATTTAGTCTGTATAGAGTAAAATATGCTCCCCCATTCTTCCCTCTGCACACTTTGAGCATTATCTTCCTTAACGTATAGCAATCTGATGATAAACTCGGGATCCTTTGTCTCGCCAATTGTTAGTTTAGGCAGAAGATAGTCTAACTGCTTCATGGCCAGATAAAGCTAAACACATGCAACAGCGCTTAGTTTGTCGTTCTACAAACGCCGAGACAGCCATTGCATAACAACATAATCTCATCAAAGTTTTAATGTGCTGATGGATTAACTTTCAGTGGGGAAAGGGCCAATTGCAAAGCACCTTACAGTATCTGGGTACGTGCCACGAGAGCCTGTCACCTGGGAGTCAACACATTTACTTCATCAATGACCAGTGAAAATGATTTGAGCTTGTGTTTTTTTTTGTTTTGTTTTTTTCGTTTTGCAGACATTTGTGAATGACCTAAGAATCCCAGACCAGACGTACATCACCCTCAAGCTCTCTGATGTCATTCGCTTTGGCTATGATATCCTTTTACTTATGTTTTTAAACTTTAGTCACATGTGTTTGACTTCTCTCTGATTTGGATCTGTGTGATTCACATAATACAGACTTTCTGTTCTTCAGTTGGAGCAGTTTAAGTTGGTGATTAGCTTCCCGCACTGAAATGAGCCAGTGGTCGGCAGCTGTTTCACTCACAATTCTTTTGACATTTAATTTTCCCTTTTTGGTCTTTCACTCCATCGGCATGTTAATCCCCTGTGGTTTTTCAGTCAGGGGTTTTAGATTATGGTCTCCTGCACCCTTTGACCCCCAGAGCAGAAATTCATGAATAGTGTAACTTAGAAACTTCTTAAGCAAATAGGGGGAAAGCCGTTAGAGTACAGAGCCATCCAGGATTGTAAGTAACCAGTATGTAGCATGTGATGTTGCACGTTTTCAAGTAGTGAGTCGCTGAAGATATGAGCTTGTTTGAATTGCAACAGGTCTTGACTGCTTATCTGTTTTCCAACTTCTTGCAAGCAGTAGAATACTTTTGACCTCCTTACGATACAAGGTGAAAACTAGGCATGAATGGAAATTCAGTAAAAGAGTACTCACTAATTACTGTACTTTTATGAGATGTGTCACTGAACCAGGCGCTAAACGGAGAATATATAAATAGACTTATTATCTTATATTATACTTTTCACAAAAATGTTTGTGTACTTTAACTCTTCCTGCACATGCGCATGTATATATCCTGGAGAAGAGTCAACACAAGGTCCCAGAGGAAGCTCTTAAAGTAAGTATTACTGACAGTATGTGCCTTTTTTAGGCTAACACTGCTGAAATGCCTTTTAGGAGAAATGCTTGCCATGAATTCTTTTAATGATAAGCAGCAGGTAAAACATGCTCCTTTTTTGTAAATGAATGAATGTATTTTGAAAATAATGTGCATTGCTAACAATAAGAAATAGGAGCTAACGCTGAGCTAACTAGTCCCCAGTGGATATTCTTCCTTTTACTGTATATGTCTGAGCACAGTTACATCTGTACTGATTGTTGGCAGAAGGTTTCTCACATCCTGCTTCCCTCCTGTCTCTTTGTGCAGCATGAGAAGTACACCAGCCAGTTGCAGCTTGGTATGAAAACCCTGGAGGCCAAGGCGAAGGAAAAACAGCAGCTCCAGAGCTCGGAGAAGAGCAAAGGCTCTGTTGCTAATGTCAAACTGCAGGAGAGGGCTGAGGGAAAAGCCCAGTCTCTCATAGGTAAACAACTCCATCATATTAGCAGGAAGGCGGAAGGCTTTATGATAAAATAAGCAGGTTAATTGTTTTGTTTTTTTTTTGGCCTGGGAGGAAGTGTTCTAACTGAAGTGGATTTGAATGCCATGTTGTTCACACACGAGGAAGAGGAAGTCTTTGTGTCTCCATCTACTGTACGACTTTGACTGTAGATCACTTGATAAGGCGGCTGTCGCTTCTTTTATTAAGAGCTCCCCTGGTGTGAGATTAAGCTGCCATGTGAGCTGAGAGGCTGATGCTACAATCCTATGGTGTCAGTAAAGAAATAGAGCTTGACATCCCGGAGTTGGCAGAATGAGTATACAGGAGTTAAGAGCTTGATGTGGGCGAAGAGTTAAGGACAAGCAGTCTTATCTCTGTCAGCCATGCCTGTCTGCTGACACATGATGATGGTTCAACACGTGTCGTAGAAGAATTAGAAAGGTGTCTAGGCTTTTGGTGCCCAGTTGGCACTTCTGTCCATGTAGGCGGGGGTGGTGGATTTGTTGCTGCTTATATTTCCAATTGGAGTCACGCGCTCCCTGCCCTGAGCTGTACTGAGAAAGTCCTGTTGCACAGTATAGGAAACGGTTCAACAGTCAGAGAATTGTTAGTTTAAGAGAAGCACTTTGTAAAAGAGACTCATTTACACTGACAGAAACTATTCCAGCTGTTGTTGATTTAGCAATGCTTGTGCTTTCTGCTCCATAATTGTCCTTTTGAGCTTAGAAAACTATAACTGCTGCTTAAAATAGGACTTTTCCAGAACTAGGGTTGTATCCCTCAGAGTGCCTTACAAATAAGTCATTGAATGGCAGAACTTTGGAAAACGTTTAGTGAGCCTTGTAAGAGGTCCCTTACTGGGATGGGAGTATGGTTGTATCTCCTGCAGCTATTAGCTAACCACAGCGATCCTGTGAACCTGTGACTGCATACAGTTACTGCCTGCAGTGTGACTGCATACAGTTACTGCCTGCAGTGTGACTGCATACAGTTACTGCCTGCAGTGTGACTGCATACAGTTACTGCCTGCAGTGTGACTGCATACAGTTACTGCCTGCAGTGTGACTGCATACAGTTACTGCCTGCAGTGTGACTGCATACAGTTACTGCCTGCAGTGTGACTGCATACAGTTACTGCCTGCAGTGTGACTGCATACAGTTACTGCCTGCAGTGTGACTGCATACAGTTACTGCCTGCAGTGTGACTGCATACAGTTACTGCCTGCAGTGTGACTGCATACAGTTACTGCCTGCAGTGTGACTGCATACAGTTACTGCCTGCAGTGTGACAGCAGCCGGGCCCTGTGTTGTTGTGACTAAGTCCAGCATTGAGATAAAGTAAACTAGCGTCCCCTGCATCACTAAATGTACAGTCAAAAGAAGGTAAGGATATTATTTCACAGGATGTTACAGAAAGCAGCACACTGTTAGTGTTTATACTTTTATTGGCTTAATGCAAATTGATTCTCTTGGTATGAATTTGTTTGACTGGAGGCCTTGATATAATGTAGGTTTTCTTTTTGTTTACCCTGAATTGTGTTCAAATTCTGTCACTTATAGAGTGCTGAGAGAGCTGTGTATAGATTTGTCTATTGATTTATTTAATTTATCTTTTTTTTTTTTTTTTTTTTCTGTGTGCTCTTGCTTGTTTCCCCCTGCAGCTGTGTAGGATATGGTGTGTCCAGTCCTCCAGCTGTCTGCAGGGCAGGACACTTCACTTGTACAGTGACTCAATCAGGCCTCCTTTTCTCTGCCAGGACCCACGGCTATTTAGTATTTGCTTAAGGGGAATGAAATGGATGGTTCAAATGTTCCCTGATACATGTCAGCATTACATGATTTAAAATGTCATAGTGTTAGATCTCTCTAGTTTATTTATTTTTTTTAAACTTCATGTAGTGACTTATGATGATGTTCAAGTTTTTCCGTAACAAGATGTTTTAATTAGGCTAAATCTAGTACCTATTTAGGAATTCAACTTTTCATAAGGCCTCATATTCAGGACAAACAGAAATGGATTTTAGCAGATTATTTTAATGTACTACTGTACATTACTGTACTGTTTAAAACGTAGGTTATTCTGGGTCTGCTATGTAACTATTCATGCTTTTTCATGTCCCAAAGAACTTAAAAGGATCATAATTACCGACAGTCTCTGAACTTGAATACAATTTTATTTTACCTTGCACTTTTGGTTGTCTTTGAAACAACATTAATATAACTCTGTGCTGTGCTTAGTCCACTGAAGTTCAGACACTCAGACACGCTTTAGCTAAAAGCAGAGCATTGGGTAAGGGAAAAGGAATTAGTAACATGCCCCTCTGCCTCTCCCGTCACTGTGTTGATGTCTTATTGTGTGTGTGTCCAAGGCAACAGTGGTGAAGTGCTGTTGATGCTTAGAATTGTGAGGCCTTCACATTTAAATCCACAGAGCTTGTTTAGCCTATGTATCAGGCCGACAAGTGGCATCTAGATTATCTGATTAGTGTTATATAGGCTGGTGTGTGGACTGGCAAACCAGCGGCTAAACACCAGTCCTGAAATAGCAATAGGGAAATGACCCTCATTCCCTGCCCTGTAACTGTAGGGAGTATATACAGACTATAATATACTCTATAGAGTACAAGTATTTTGTTTATTGCAGGACCAAGCTCAGACAGAACATTGTTTTATCATGCGACTAACATAAAATCAATGCCTTATAAATACAATAGGCTGGATAAACTCAGTTCTTCGTTTGGCACTTTGTTCTTTCCTCCAATTCCTCCCCGTGCCTGAGTGTATCCATATGCCTTATAGTGTTTGTTTGTCTGTGTTTGTTTGTTAGTCTCTGCCACAGATTCTCCGATATCCAAACCTACTCCCCTCTATGGCCAACCGTCCTGGTGGGGAGAGGATGAGGACCCAGCCAACAAAAAGGAAAACAGAGGTGGAAAACTGGCAGGACAGGAGTCTCCAGGTCAGATATTGTCTAATATTTTTACTAATATGTGTGGAAGCCACAGACTTAATTGATGTGAAGCCACAGACTTAATTTACATCTTTAAAGCAAAATGTACTTTTGTACATTTGTACCGTAATTGTATTGGCTCTTGCTACATCTGTGAATTAGATGCTAATTTGTAATGACATGTTTTTCTATGGCACTGCTATCTGATGCCCTTTGTGGGTCACTGAGAGATGGATAGTGTTAAGTCCAAGGCAGGCCTCTGGCCGGCAGTTGTGGACTGTTAGCCAGGCCATACCATACCATGCCAGGCCAGTGGGCAATGCCTTTGTGCCTCGTGATGGATTATGACCCTCAAAGCTGCAGGAGGAGGGAGGAGGGGTGATTGTTTGCCTCATGTTGCCCAGGCTGAAACAGATTATTCCCGCTCAGCTACCCTCTGCTCCACTCTGAGCTCCTAAAGTGATATTTGGCCACATCCAACTGGCACCCAAAGACCAACTGGCAGATTTGTTTTCTCAGTCTAACAGTTGGAATCTTTGTGGTGTTTGTGGCTCCCACTTTCAGAAATTGTGCGACAGTGAGATCCCAATCATCTTATCTCGCTTTCAGCTACAGTAGCTATAATTGTGAGCTTGGAGAGGAACTCAATAATAGATTTCAAATGTTAATGTCAAAATGGTATTCTTTCTATAGTAATTTGATCACTTGGTTATGTAAAACCATCACTAATGCTTGCTGTGTATCTCTGTTTGCTGCCCTCTCATTGCTAGCAGAGCTTTCTAAAGATGTGTCCAGACATGAGGTCAACGGTTCTCTGTCCGACAGTCACACCAAGTCCGTCTTCTCCTACCGCCGGGAGCCCAGCTACTTTGAGATCCCAACAAAGGAATCTCTGTTGCGCCCAGCAAAGAAACCCGAGTCGCAGGTTCACGAGGTTCCAACAAAGGACACTCCAGATCCCAATGAGTTTGTCTCCTCCACCCCTACCCCTCCTGTGGTCCAAAGCCATGCCTCCTTCACCATTGAATTTGATGAATGCATGCCAGGAAAAATGAAGATCAAGGACCACGTGACAAAGTTTTCTTTACGCCAGCAGTGCAAACTACCTTCCGCAGAGGTTGCCACCGCACCCATCGAGGTGATGTCAGCACAAAGCAAAGTTGCTGATTGGCTGGTCCAAAGCAACGCTAGCATGATGAGGAGGCGGTCACAGTCTGAAGACGTACATAGCACAAACAGTGACCCATCATTGAAGATCACAAAGGGTGAGTCCTTATACAAAGTATGTTTCTTTTTAATGACACTGGCTTTGATTGCAATAATATGTTAACACTTTAACTTGTAATCTTATAATCATCAGCAAACCACTGCAAAGACGGCACTCACAGTGATTCAGGAAACCCTGCAATCAATGGAAATGATTTCTTCCAATCAGAACCTTGGATTGGGTCCGAGGATGCTCCACAACCCCTGAGAGCGTCCCCGCCACAACGCTTTGCCTCCCCTGTCTCCGAGGAGCCCTTGTCCTACTCTCCTCCAGAGTCTAAGTCTCTATCCAGTCTCGGCAAGGCTGAGCCTCACCAAGCCTTTGTCATTGAATTCTTTGATAACCCAAGAAAAAAGGGCTCCCAGCCCTTCACCAATAACACATCCCCACCTGAGCCCCCAGGCCTCAAGGTCCAGCAGGAGAAGGGGAGGAAGAGCTCAAGCCCAACAACGGAGAGACAAGTCCCGTCTCCAACCACCGGCACTCCCCCAACCCAACGATACACTGTCCCCTTGAGAGGCTCTGCTTCCACTGGCCCCCATAGAGCTGGCTCTCTACGAAGGGAGAAGACAGAGGACCGGATCAGCACCACCAGTTTTTCCTCTCGCTCTTCATCATCTGTATCTGTAAGGCCCTTTAGCAGTGTGGGACGGAGATCCAAACTCGCCCAGGAATTTACTGCTGAATTACTCAAACAAACAAAGCAGTCTGCTTCCTCCAGCTGGAAGAAAAATACATCTAGTCCCCCTACAGCTGCTAAAATGGAGAGAGTGGTAGTATCCCACACTAGTCCCCCTCCATCTAACGCTCACTACCAGCCACAGACTTCCTCTCCCATCCACCAGCCGGTCCCCCTCAAGGCTCCTGTAATGCCTCTGACTTCTCAGAGTGTGGAAGTGAACAGTCCCCATGTCTGCCCCAAAAACGAAGAGGATGACAGTCTGAGTGACGCAGGAACCTACACCATTGAAGCAGATGTTCAAGATGGAGAGCTAGAAGAGGCACGCAGCAAGATTGACCAGGCAAGTTTTTCTCCCTTTAATTTCTATTATAGGAGAAGTTGCTTAACTTATTCTGCTTCGCAATTCAACAGTCCCCTCAGAATGAGCCATGGGCCTTTGCAGTTCCACTTTCTGCATTCCTGCACTTATCCAGTTGCACTGCTTTGTTCCTGACAGGTGTTTGGTGTTTTTGAGAGCCCAGAGCAAACCAACCAGAGTGAAGCAGAAACATCATCAGCATTTAGTCCTGTTACTGATCAGAGCAGGGAGCAGCATAGGCAGAGTAGCTGCGGGGAGTTGAGCCCAGCTCCAGAACAGGGACAGAGTCTGGTAAAGGTAAACCCTCCTGCTCGTGGTGGGACATCATTTTACCACCTTTTTCTAAAGACAATTAAATAATTAATCTGTCGATACAGTGAACCATAACTGCACAAATCTCGATGAATCACTGACTTGATTTGCCTTCTTGGGGTTTCTTCTCTTTTTTTTGTGTTATCTCTTTGTTATAATTCTAGATTTGCCTCCTCTTTCCTCACAGGTTCTGGGTTCTACATTGTATTGTATTTTTTTCTTTCTAACCAAATATAAGGAGACAAATTGATGTTTTTATAACTTTATTATACTACATATTTACTCATGCAACAGATTGTATGGTATCATCTTTTGTTTGTCACAGTAACTGTTTCCTACTAAAGAAATCAAATAATTAAAAAAATTTTTGAGAATGTTTCATCTTCTATCTATTTTAAAAGATATTGAATAAGTTGTATGTTATACCACGCAGGGTCAGCCAGCAGGTGCAGTGTTACAGGGAGCACCTAAATGGATGTCTTGCTGGGCCAGCCTGGCAGACAGCTACACAGAATCTGGCCCTTCGTCTGGGCTCTTTGACATCCCTTCCCAGATGGAGCTGTCAGGAGGGGGTAAGCCACCTGATGAGACATGAGTCTATTTGAAATGATAATGAGACACCCTGATGAATATGAATGATAATCAGTTTCACTATGTGTGGTTAATATGCATTAAAACTGTTTTCACTTCAGCCCGAGACACAATAATCCACAAGGCCACGCTCAGCCGACACAACAACAGCACTGACTCCAGTGGTTCAAGAGCTCGGCGAGTCCTGCCCCAGGTACCACTGGGGGAGAAGAGTGACGTTCCAACTCCCAGCATTCATGTCCATTATGACCCACATTCAACATTTGATGTAGAAGAGAATAGCTTGATGGCCCCCAGGTCTCAGGATGGCCTTCACAGGTTATCGGTGCAGGACGATGTAGAACCTGACAGCCTGAGTGATGCCAGCAGGTCAGATGATGGTTCCATCATAGAGCAAAGGAGGAGGCCACTGTCGGACACAGAAGAAAAGAAAAATGAGGACAAAAACAGACTCCCAGCCAAGTCTACATCATTCTACATCGGGTCAGAGGAGTCCGTGTCCAAACTTGAAGCTGGAGGCTCAAAACCCAGCTCTCCTAAGACTGAAAGAAAACAAATAACAAAAACTTTCTCAACAGCTACCCTGACTAAACTGAGAAGTAACCAGGACTGTGGAAAGGTTAAGCCCAATGTGTCTGTTTCTGTCCTAGGCTCGGGGAGTCCAGAGTCCAAAGAGGGCACGGTATCCCCATTAATCAGACAGGAGAGCTTCACCAAGGAGCAGCCTAGCAGTGGCAGATTGCCCAACATCTCTAGCCAGCCTTTTCAGAGAGACCCAGACCCTGAATCGTTCCAGGGGGTCTGCAATCAGGACACTCATGCTTACCTCAAAGAGACAGAGAATGTTCTGGCTGTTCTGGAGGCCAAACTCCAAGCAGGACAATCAGAAACCACACCGTCTCCAATAGCGGACTCTCTTTCTGGGGAGTCTGATGTGGATACCTCCAGCACAGTCAGCCACCATAGCAATAAGACCAGGCCAAACACAGTGACTAAAAAACCTTCTGTTAGTGGTCTCCATAGGGAGAGGTCTTCAGCCAGTATAGTAAGTCAGGACTCTCGTCGCCAGTCCACTTCATCAGAAAAACGGTGGTCTCAGGAAGCAGACCGCAACAATAGGACTGAGTCTGTCAGGAGACCAGTTGGACTAAGACGTAGCGTTGGGAAATGTGGCTCCACAGACCTAAGTGACGACCCTCAGAGCTTACCTTACTCTGATCAGGACTCGAACAACCACCAAACCCGCAAAAAATACACAGTGCCCCTTCAGAAGGATGACGCTAAGACCACCAGAGTGTCCCAGGCCTTGAGTCGCACCAACAGCTTGTTAGCTCCAAGACCCACTAGAGCATCCATGCTCCGTCGGGCTCGCCTGGGAGAAGCTTCAGACAACGAAGGCCCAGAGACAGACAGGCCGTCCCAGGAGGCAGGCAGTGCCCCAGCTAAGCAACCCCAGGAAACCAAGAAACTCTCCAGACTGGATATGTTAGCGATGCCCCGCAAGCGGACAAGCTCTTTCAACACACCCAGTGACACAGAGTCCTCTTCCACCCCACAGTGGACCGGCAGGAGCACAGGATTCTCCAACCGCAGCACAGAGTCAGGCGCCAGCTCAGTTCGAAGGGCCTCTGCTCCGGGGACGAAGCCTGTAGAAAAGCCCCAGAAAACAGCACTCAACATGACACCAATAACTCGCGGACGTTCAAACAGTGCCAAATATGCCAGCAGCACCACAAGTGAGTATAACACAGACACTAAAACATACCTGTTTCATTGAGTGTAAGATGAGGTGATCTTGACTGGTATAACCATTTACTCCTGTTTTTAGTCAAACCATTGAAAAGAAATGACGTCAGTGTGCCTGAATTGGAAGCAATAGACGTCTGTTAATCAATCACAGTGGTGAATTGGTTTTATACATTTATAGTTTATATGCGGTGTATTTCAGGAAATAACACCTGGGTTCTCTGGGGAACTGATTCTGGACTTTCACTTACATTATTAACACCAACATTCAGGGCTGTGTTGTCCTGTCCTTGAAATTCTTCTTTTCTGTCTGTGGAGGGGACGTTCATTCAAATGAGGCAATGCAATAAGAATAGGCGTCTCAGAACCATGGATGTTTCTGGTGCAATGTCACTCAGCTGCCACTTACATACTTGAAACAAATGAGCAGAAACCAGGCCATTAAAGTCTTTGTTGTCTTTTGCTGTATGAAGAGCTTCTCAATCAGTTTATTAAATACCTGCAGCCATCTCAAGGTGGCAGGACAAAATCTGTAGCCTCTTGATAAAAGATGTGCCGCGTCAGGGCGCAGTGCCACAGCGTTTACTGTGCTTAAATCATATGCAAAGACACCAGACTGCTACAGAATTACCACACATTAACCTCTACACACTTTAGGACCGCTATAATTCTGCCTGTTTATGTGAGCGACATCGGATAACCTGAGCTCATTAATCCTGTGCATCAGATCATCCTTTTGCAACTCTTCATGTTTTATTCTTGAAATGCATTAGGAAGCACAAGCTGCTGTGTAACATAAGTTATGATGTCTGCATTTGCAAAGGATTGAGCAGGATTATTACTTGAATAGCGTCAGATTGATGCTGTTATTTATATTTTCTATCGTCATTGTACTAATTAACTGCTAAAATAACTGCGGATTTGTGGGTGCTGTGTGTTCACATGGTGCTGCTCTGCACCTTCCACACAACATGATTTCCTGGCACAGAGGATTCTTCATATGTTGAGCTATTGTTGTCATTGTAATTGTCATAGCTGTTGGAGAGCTGTGAGACAAGTGACGTGGCTGGCTGGGAGTGTATTTATTAATCACCACCCCCTCTGATCTATATTCCCCTTCAGCCAGCTCTTTTCCACGTTGCGCACATATTTGAACCAAAATAGCAAGTGCACTTGAAGACGCCTATGTAGTCCTCGCGCCCAAGACCTGCTTGGGCGCTTTGTGTTTGCACTTGCGTGGTTTTAAAATGAGATTGTACTTTATTTGCAGTTTATGGTAGTTTTTGAGTACCATGTACAAAATTCCTTATTCTACACAACACCGTCTCCTCTGTCTGGTACTCAGCTGCTGTACTGTGGAAGTCAATTTCTCATGTCTGTAAATAAATTATGTTGAATCTGGGCGGGAAAACTGAGTCATCTTTCTGATAAAATTTAGCTGTATAAATGAGCACTTCCATAGCAACTTTTCTCTCGTTTTGGGGAGGATTTTGGTGACAACTTGGTGGTGTTTTTCTTGCCTTAATTCTTTGATGGTATCTCATTTCTCTTTCCCAACTTCTCTATCCTCCGTCCTCAAACTCAAACCAATTCACGACGCCAAGACTCCAGGAGACGACAGAAAGGCTCTGACTATACCTCTACCTCAGACGAGGAGTATGACTCAAACCAGAGCACTCCTAAACACAAACGCTCCCAACCTTCCTCAGCTTCCCATAGCCCGCGTAATCGCCCTCGCCCTCGGCCTCAGCCGGTGGTCGCCCTGCGTCCGAAGCCCCACAGCAGAGATTCTGAGGAGGAGAACCATGAGGGAGACACGTTCCACAATTGGTCCAACCACAGTGCTGAGATAGCACGGTAAGGAACATTACGAACGGAATTATTTTTTGGTTGGTTAGTTCTTGTTTTTGCATGCTAAAATGATTTTCAAAGGTTAAACTGATGTGCTACTATAGCCTTACTGACACGAAAGACTGTTTCACACATACAGCATTTAGCATTTATGTACTGCATTTTTCCATTAAGGCTAATAACTAGGGAGCCAATACCACATTAAATAAGTGATCTTGATTGAGTTAAATTGCTGCAGTAGCACACAGAACACCAGGATGTTCTGATATGTACATCGTTTCTAATTTCCGAAACAGAGGACCTTAGCAGTGGTGGTGTGTATATGGTCACATTGTGTTAAAATACTTTTAAGGTTATTATGTGAATGATATCAGCTGCTGCCTTTCCTGGAACATTTCAGTCAATCTATTCTCTTATGGAACATCTGCGCAAAGGTCCTAAAGAGATCAAGGACTCAGAGGAAAGTAATGTAAATGTATATAAAAAGAATTCTTATTTCTGTCAGCCATATTTCCCGCCCTGCTAGGTTGAGTCAAGACCTGGCTAAAGACCTAGCTATATTGGCTCGAGAGATCCATGACGTGGCAGGTGATGGTGAGCTACAAAACCCTGGAGTGGAGAGCAATGCGCCCGTCTCCACAGTGACCACTCACGAACAGGTACATCAAACGTTTTTCTGAGGGCTGCTTAGTCTATTGTTCTTTTTTTTTTTTTTTTTTTTGGTCCTTTTTATCACAAACACTCTTGTTGAAAGAGGAAGTGTTTCGCAGTGCTTTTGTTGGAAGTTCTTGTATAGTACAGTGTTGTACTTTGGCTATCCAGATCTGCTGCAGTTATCTAACATGACGTCTTTTAAAATTTCCTAAATGGTCAAATGAAATCCATCGCTTTTGGTTGGTATAGAACAGTACGTAATGGTTATATCGCTTTACCTTGTTTAACACATTAGCCAAAAGGGACTAACTGACTCTCTGTCGGTCTTAAACTGTAACATCAATTTCTAACACCTTGATTGTGTTCCAGCTCGTTCATCATATTCCAGAGGCTGGATTAAACTACCAGAGAGTCCCACCAAGTTCTACATCTACAAGGGACCTTGACCAAAGCTTGAGTGACCATGAACAGAACTGCAGGCCGCAAGCTCGTAGCAGAGACGAGGTCTGACCCAATATGCCACTTCACCTTATTTTCAAAACCTTTGTCATGCTAGCCTTGGGATCATTAGAAAGTATTTTTTCTTTGTCTCCAGGTCATTGTGGACATTCTGATGCTAAATCCTGTGTCTCAGATCATCATGACCATAAGAGAAAACACTGAGCAACTTGCTGACAAAATTAAGTAAGATTATAACAAAACACACATCAAGAGCACTTATATAAACATCTTTTATCCCCATGCTTAATCTGGGTTGATGAAAAACTATTGATCCTGCCTGACAACCAGACTGCACTGAGCCAATAATCTTATTAAACTTGTGTAACTGCATGAGTCAGCACACAGATGTATAGTCTGACAATATCGGACTGAGAAGACCACAGATCTGAACCTTCTGAATAGATTAGATGCCCATAAAACCACTGGAGTTAAACAAGATGCAGCCACAATTTGTTCCAACCAAAAAACCTAAGATATCAAAGAAGAAATATAGGATCATGAGGGTCTTGCACTCTCCAGACTAAATCAACAATGTTTTGACATAAAAATGTTGATTGTTCCTTTTTTTTTAAAGAACACTGTAAGAAGTCCACTTTCTGACAACGGAATTTGACATTCTGCACGCAGGGTACTGTTCCAGGGCAAGATGGATATCTGGGAAGAAATTGAGACCAAGGTTAATTCTGACAATAATTTTCCTGTTGTCAAAACCTCCAACAAGGTGGGTGACTTATATTGATGTTTTTATGTTGTACATGAGTTTTTGGAACCGAATTGAATATTGACAAAATCAGACTCCCATCAAATTATATTAAAACACAAACAATTCCATATCTAAATAAGAGCAGGTGTGTGTATTTTCAGTCTACACTCATTCAAGTTAATTGTATGCTAAATAATGATATGTCTGAGCTAAGTTGTATGTGTGTTTCAGGAAATCACGTCTATCTTGAAAGAACTCAGGAGAGTTCAACGACAACTTGAGGGTGAGTCAGCCGGACACTAGGCCCGGGCAATAAAACTAATGATAATTTTTGCAGTATAATTTTCTTCGGTAACAATATAACAAATGTTCAATCAATAATTTAATTAATTTGAATCACGAACGAATTAGCACTTTTTCTATTAAGATTTATTTTATTGAGGAAAAGGGACTGAAAATAGATTTTACTTAATGTTACTCGTGCATATTTGTTGAAAAAAGATTTTATTATTTTGAATGTTCCACCTCAGATTTGTTAAGTGATCCACTGTTTGTCAAGTGTTAGTCATATTCTGACGATAAAGAATAGTTTAAAACCACAATTAACCATCTGCTCTCTTCAACTTTCAATCAGATTATTATAATAATAATAATATTTATAAGATAAATACAAATGATTTAAAAATCATAAATAATCTTCATACTACTTTTTGTATCATGAACCCCCCCCCCCCCCCCCCCCCCCCC
>NC_060160.1:19093874-19134462 GCF_021292245.1 Micropterus dolomieu
TGACCCCCCCCCCCCCCCCAGTCATTAACACAGTCATGGAGCCCAATGACCAGCCTGAAGCATCCAAGGCCTCAGCCTCTTTGGTCTCCTCCTCGTCTGGAGTTCGTCCCTCCAGACCTCCCACCTCACGAGACTTCAGAACAGTCCACTCTGCCTCCAAACGTGGTGGCGGCCTGAGGCCCAGTGAGAGCATCAGGAGAGCAGCTGTGACACCAGACGATCTCAGAGAGGGCTATTTGGTGTGAGATGTGACACAAGTGCTGAACTTCTGCTGTTCCACCACAAACCCAGGTGTCGGACCATTGTGCATACAATGAAACCAGGAGGGAGGAAGTGAAACGCAGAACTGTAGCCTCCTGTATATCCAAACATACACACTACTGCACTATACACCTACACAGGGGTGTAATTCACAGTGAAGCCTCTACTAAACACCGTTAAAATATGCTCAGTGAGAGGGCTACATATGAGGTGATGATTTAAGGAAGTACCAAAATACTTCAGTAAATCTCCCCTTCACCTCTGACAGGCCTCGAAACTATACTTGATTCTCTGTGTGTTAAAGGTTGACCTCTTTATTTGCCAATGATATGACCAACATTTAAAAGTTCATTGTACTTACTTGGTTTATTAGTATAAAAAAAGTATAAAAAAACAGCCTGAGCATAATCATCTCAGGAGAATTTGTTAATATTTTTATGTTTAGTGACAAATCACATTTTGAGGAAATATTAGTTGATGGGTATTTGTTTTGGGTAGAAAGAACTGCAGTAACACGATGCAGATCTGGTGTACTTGTATCCACAGTAAACCCACTACCTTTCCTTATGTGTTCCAAGTTTTTGTCTTTGTGGACCAGATTTATCAAAGAATGTAAAGTATTTATTAGGGGTCTTTTGTGAGACGCTGTAACCGAGACAACATGACTTTGGGAGAGTTGGTGGACTCTAGTGCCAGACCAGTTAATGTTATATTACACAGTTGCTACCAGCCAGTTTCTTTTGTATTTATTCTGTTAACATTTCCCAGGGTAGAGACTCTGTCCAGGCCCTCCTCAGTACATGGACTCTATATTTTGTCCAAGTGGAGATGAAAATCCCTCAGGAATGTGTGAGCCAAATGGTAGGAGGGAATCGGCCCATAGTTTAGTTACCTGGCAACCACAAACTCAAGTTGGCTAGAAAACGAATTTTCAAGCATTCCTGGCTCCTCTACCTTCTGAAAGGTATTTTTTATTTTTCAAACAAAGCCAGGGGAATTGAAACTTGACTATTGTCTTGTGCTCCTCAGACATGGACACAACTGCTAGGACTCCTTTATCTGTGTGTGTGCTGAGCTCCTCTCACCACACCCAAACCCCTCCATATGCTCAAGATCTGATATTTCCTCTAGTCTCTCAAGTCACAAGGTCCCTTCTGATAGGTCCTCACATGACAGGAGAAGTAATTTTAGCATTTACGTTGATGTGGTCAATTGTTTGAAACTGTAAGTCTGATTTATGAGTTTGTGACATTCTGTTTTTCAGTATGCAAATGTATAAAGATATTTATATGTCCTACAAATTACCTCTCAACCATGTCTTTTTGCACTAATGTAGTACAAAATTCTCCCCTCCACCTGATAAGCTGCAAACTGAAAGCCTTTACTGCCAAAGATTGTAAACATTTGAAGAAGCAGGAAAGAACGTGACCTAGTATACCAGCAAGTTTCCCTCACCCAGTCCCGACTTGTACATGTGATGGTAATTGGGAAGTACCTATATGTGCCACAGAGCTGTGTGTGTGTGTGTGTGTGTGTGTGTGTGTGTGTTCCATGCAGCCACAGTGGTTGTTTACAAACTGAAGCAGAAATTGAATGTTTGCCCTTCTGGCTCCTCTTGCTCAGAGTGTTGCTGCTATTCTTCTTCTATGGTATAGTATTTCCCCTTTACTTTACTCAGCTACAAAGCTACAGCAGGTTTGAGAGCTGAATTGTAATTCTTGTTTGTCAAATGTCTCCCCCCCACCCCCCCTTTGATATTCAATTTGTTCCCTCCTTTCAGCCTGGATGATTCCGTTGTAATCGCTGTCTTGTTAGCTGGTATTTATGTTCGGTTATTTGTGTAATCCATTAGCTGATGATTTCAGGTTTTTCAAATAAATTTTGATTTGCAAAGTTTCTTTGTTTCATGACTTCTATTTGCTCACTACACTTTTTCTATTCCTGAGCAAAAAACATGTCTCAAAACCTGAAATGAAAGTGAAAACAGGAACCATGCTGGATATATATACTCTGCAGCAGAGAGATCACTTCGGCTCAGTTTCGAGCGACAGCTGAAGGGCTGGAGGAAAGTTTGAGAAAAAAAAATTTTCACTGGGAAAAGGATCTTCTTTGTGTAAGTTGCTTTTGCTTTCAATAGCTTGAAAACCAAACTTTACGATTGAAACCATTCAAACTGCTAACTTGTTAATTCTGTCATTAGTGTGGTCAGAATTATAAGCTCTCAAAGTGGTTCTTCGTCTGAGAACAATTTTCTGCTTTTGAACTTTAATAGGCACTCAAAAGGGGAAAATGACCTCTATGTATGAACGCCTTCATGACAGTTCTGTTTCAAACAAAGCGGTAGGACTGCGCCAAATGTTCACCAAGTTATTCATTCTGGTTTGTGTGAAACATTGTTCTTATTGTTGGACTTGTTTTTCTGTTAAACTTCACGCTGTTAGAGGTCGACCAGCTGTGTGACATTAGCTGTGGTTTTGGGCTGTCTGACCGTCCTGGGGATCTTGCTTGCCATCGCTGTACTGGAAAGACCACCAGAACCCAAAGATCATGAGACTCTTCCCGGGGAAGCTGGTGGTGGCAATTCCTCTACGGACCAGTGCAGGTAATCATCCCACTGAAGCGGATCAAAGTCTGTAAACACTGGTGTGCTTTTTATTGGCCACTAGGGACTTAGCAGTTGTTTTGATAAAACTTCCTCTTTATAACATTGCTTTGGTGAGTACTTTGCAATTGAGAGGCCTAACTATAATCTATTAACATGTCTGCTTTTGAAAGCATTCTTCCTTTTCATACTTTTTTCCACATCTGCCTAAAACTCTTCCACAGTAGCCCACTTTACATCTATTGACTGAATGATTAATTTTCTCTCTAAGTTATAACTTAATTTTCTCTTTAAAGAGATTTCCCTCAGCAGATGTCTTTGTTCATCTCTTAGCATGGCCCTGGTGGAGAGCATCCCTCAACATGTGAAATATAAAGCCAATGTAACGCTTGGCGTCCCTCTGGAAAAGGTCTGGAAAGATCTTATCTCAATGGCAACACACCAAGTGGATGTGGCCTCTTTCTACTGGACTTTAACTGGGGAAGACATCAATGTTAACTCTTCCTCTGACATACCTGTGAGTTGTCAGCTAAAACGCATAGAAACATGAAGAAACACAATTGAATATCTTGGTGTGCTTCGGAGAAAAGGGGCCTTTAACGCTTTCAGTCTGTCCTCGGCAGGGACGGGGCATCCTGAAAGAACTTGAAGAGTTGCCCTCCAGAAATGTATCTGTCCGAGTGGTGACGAGCATTCCCAGCGTTAACACAAACTCCACAGATTTAAAGATCTTAAAACAGAAAGGTTTGGAAGTGACTGCCCTGTTCTTGTTCTATACATTCACTGCAATACGTTTTGATCTGCCACCTTCTTTGAGCTCTGCTCTTCTGTCTTAGGGATTCAGGTGAGGAAGGTGAACTTTGGCCGCTTGACGAGGGGCGTCATGCACAGCAAGTTCTGGATTGTTGATAGAAAACATGTGTTTATCGGAAGCGCCAACATGGACTGGAGGGCTCTCACACAGGTAACCGATGCTTATATGAAACCTTGTAACACTGACTGACAATTTCATGATTCACTTTTGTCTGTAGGTGAAGGAACTGGGAGTAGTTGTCTACAACTGCTCCAGTCTAGCAAAGGACCTCCATAAGATTTTCCAGTCTTACTGGGTGATGGGACAATCCAACAGCTCCCTGCCTCAGCCCTGGCCTGCAGAGTACGACACGGACATCAACAAATTTCACCCCCTGCTGGTGAAAACGGATAATGTCTCCAGCAGGCTTTACCTTGCAGTGAGTTCCTTTGTATTAGGCTTCAATTCTTTTTTACGGGTCACTGTTATTCTGATCTCTATTTACAGAGAAGCGACTGTACAGTGTGTGTGCTACTACTTTGCCTAGAACAACCTGACTCAAATGTTTTAGTTGTTTTTGGTGGTGTTATTATTCCATATTTTCGTTTCACCCCAGGGTTCTCCACCATCATTCTGTCCTCCATCAAGGACACAGGACCTTGAGGCTATCCTCTCGATCATCTCGGAGGCCCAACACTATATCGATATAGCCGTCATGGAGTACTTCCCCACCACGCGCTTTGAAAAGCCTCGGAGGTGAACCTCCCCCTCATTTGAAGCCATTTGTCTCCGTCAAACTGTTCACCTCTTGCTTTATTTCTTCACTCTGGATTCTTAAATTGAACAGATACTGGCCATTCATTGACGATGCCATCAGAGTGGCCGCATTCGAGAGGAAGGTTAAGATCCGGATGCTGATCAGCTGTGGGCAGGACTCTGATCCAGCCATGCTGCCCTTCCTTCAGTCTCTAGCCTCAATGGACAGCCCTCACCAAGATATCAGCATCCAAATAGTAAGAAACAACACGAGATAAACACGTTTTTGCCACCGAATTTATTTTTTTTTTAAAAATTGCATATCATTCTTTTTTTTCCCAGAAATTGTACATTGTGCCTGTGGGAAACCAGTCTGATATTCCATATTCCAGAGTCAACCATAATAAATACATGGTGACTGATAAGGTAGCCTACATTGGTGAGTAACAGAGTAACAGTTTAAACTCACTAAAATTCTTCATGTGTTGAGGAGTCAGTTTGTTGCGTGTGAACTGGTTAATAATTGACCAGATAACGCTGTTCCTCAGGTACCTCCAATTGGTCAGGTGACTACTTTGAGACCACAGCTGGAGTGGGTCTGGTGATTTCCCAGCATGCTCCTCACCCTGTATGGAAGACCGAGGCCCTGCAGAGCCAGCTCAGGGCGATCTTTGACAGAGACTGGCACTCTGAGTTTGCTGTGCACCTGGCTGACCTGGGGCACCACCCAGACTGTGCGCTATCAAGATGACGCAAACTCCTTTATAAAATTTACATATAACTGTGTATGTTTATTTTCTTATCAAGGGCACCATAGTTGTGACTGATATTGCTGTTTTTATGTTATTTCCATGCTGTGAATGCTAAAAACAATTTAATTATATTCTTTAAGTGCACTGAAAGTGAGGAGGAAGTGGACACTATTACAAATTATTTTAAATGTTTAAAGTACACCAGCTGTTTTATCCTCAGTTATTTGACTTTAGAATGTAATGCACATGCAAATATGGTTTATTAAGTTGTCATTGATGTTTTTATAAGATGTAGTGCGTGTTTAGTGCTGAGCTGAAAGTTGAATAATATGCTTACTGAATATACTGTATAATAATTATTAAATACTGTATATGGTTAATATACTTTATAATTCTTAAATATACTGTATGTCAACATCCTTGAGATTGCAGTGAGTTCAACAACAACCCTTGTGTCACAGCCTTGGTAATCAGAATAGCCAAAGCCAGTCAAAAGAATATAAGCTATAAGTATAACATCATTGTAGACTACAGCTTTTGCTGTCAACCAGAAACTCAGTTAAACTTATTTTGGCATTGGGCTCATGCAGATTTCTTAGGGAAAGAAATGTCAACATTCATAACTGATAACATCGTCTCTAACATTAAGATTTGTTAGAAGGTGTACTTTTTGGTTTGTTCAATTTTTATAAAATGAAAAGTCCTTATCTTAACAAAGCTCTTAAAAATATTAAATTAAAAATAAATATATTGACATGTGCTCCTTTTTTGATGCTGTGAAGACTTTCCATTTTCTGATGAGACATGGATTGTTTATATAAATAAAGTCAGAATTTGAAATAAATATCTGCAGCCATGTAAGCACTGCAACAATTACAGCTTGACAGAGCATTATCTGGTTAGATGATCAAGTCTCCATGCTTTCCAGTGGATAGAAAGTGTTTTTTTCTTAACGGCCCAAAATCATTGGAAAAGATCAATGCACAAATATTTCCCTGAAGCTGTATGGCTGACTGAAGGGAGCTGTGTGTGTTGTTCCCCTCCCTGACAGTAGAGGGCTCTGTGATTAAACTACTGTCTCCGCAGTGATGGCGCAGGGCGGAGCTCCGGCTTGTGTAGTACGTGTGCTTCGGTGCTTCACAGCCAGCAGCCAGCTTGCGGCCAGTAAGCTAAAACTACAACTGAATTGAAGTGAGAATCATGGTGCTGCTTGAAAATGACTCGGTAAGGAAAAAGAAAACTTGAATAATTTGACCCGTTGACGCTTTTTTATTATAAACTAAAAATTGACACTGTCTGCTTTAGTTGTCCAACAGCTAACTAGCTAATAGCCTCAACGTTAGACAAGCTAGTCGGCAAACAGACTCGTTAGCAAGCCTACTAACGTTAGGTTGAAGCTAACACTGGTTTTGCGTTAAAATGGCAAATATGTGGATAAAGTTGATGTATTTTCTATAATATTAAGCGCTACATTGTTTTTTTGTAACGTAAATACCTGTGTAACTGCGGTTGTGTCTTGCTACCATTTCGTACTTTGGACACCAACATACACAAACTTCTAACGTTACTGTAAGTTACGTTAGCATTAAAGTTATGTTAGTAACGTATTATCTGCATTCAGAACTAACTAGCTAAACAACATGTTGTGGCTTTCTAATTAAGTTTTTTAAGGACTAGTTAATCAACATTTATAGGTTATCTACTAGGTCATTCATAGCAACCTATAAGTTTCTCGCCAGTTTATTAGGTAACGTCAGCATTACACTTAACGTTAGCTAGCTTAAACTAATGCAGTCTTAATATAATAGACTGAAATGTCTGTTTTGCTCTCCCGTTTATATAAATGAGGGTTGGCTAAAGATTAGAAACACCTTTTTATTATGAGGCAATACAATTTAACACCACCACAAACTTTCAAAACAACCCTAAAGGTGAAAAAACTCCCCTCTCCAACAGTTTCAACAAAACAAGTGTCAATCCATTAGTTTAGCCTAGGTGTACCTAATAAACTGCCACATGAGTACATAATCAGTCCCTGTATGTTAAATCGTTGTGCTGAGATCAACTGCAGCCCCAAAATTGTCGATATTTATGTTATTATGCTTGTTTTTGCTGTGTTGTCCAGTTCCTCACAGAGCTCACTCGGCTGTTCCAGAAGTGCAGAACATCTGGCAGTGTTGTAATCACGCTAAAGAAATGTGAGTAGATCCCTCCCGAGTTTTGGTAATTATCATTCAAGTTCAAGTCAGGAAGCAAAGCTTGCGAGTTTCCCCTCTCAACATCTAAGCAGCTGGGATGGGATGTGTTTCTTCTTTCCAGATGACGGGAGGACCAAGCCAGCGCCCCGAAAGGGTCACGCAGAGTCATTTGAACCAGCAGACAACAAATGTCTCATCAGAGCATCTGATGGCAAGAGGAAAATTAGCACAGTGGTGAGCTATGTTTATTAAGTTTTTGTGTTTGATCTTTTATATCTTATGATATTTTTTCTTTTGTTTTTCACAAGCTGTTAATGCGGAATTCTCATTTCTTGCAATTTCAGGTGAGCACGAAAGAAGTAATCAAGTTTCAAATGGTAGGTTGTGTTTCAGTTTCACTGTTGTTTGAAAGCTATTGTTTGACAGGATCACTTAATGCTGATTTTCTTGATTAGGTCTCTATGGTGTTAACTTGTTGATGAATGAGCAATTGGAACTTAATCAATAACATGAAATCGTCTTTACAGGCATACTCCAACCTTCTAAGAGCTCACATGGATGGACTAAAGAAGAAGGATAAGAAAAACAAAAGCAAGAAAACCAAAGCCACCCAATGAGCAGCAGACTCTTTAACATAACCATGGGTACCTAAACTGGCCTGTTCTATTTGAGGGAATGGGAAAGGCCTCCACTTGGTCTGTTGCCCCATCCGGCTTACTTCTCGTTCACCTGAGGCCTCAGAATCACTGTTCATCTACCTGGTGACTGCTTTGATATTATGCCATTGTTTGCATGATGACGTCTCATTCCTGGTCGGTCGGTGCCATCGGTGATCTGGAACAGAAGACCTGAGGATTTCATACAGGATGAGGAAAGTCAACTTTTCTGCTTCAGAACCAGGTCATCAATGGCTGCATTTCCATCTGGAGCCAAATCCATGGAGCCCAATGATTCTTGCCTTTCACACTATTTAATTGTTAGTCCCTATTTATGTTACATTTATGGCCAACCTGTGAGCTGTGCTGCCATGTCTCAATTCGACTGCATTTCAAGAAGAATGTTTAATAGTCCAGTCATTGAGATTTTTTATTTTAAAGATGAATATCATTTGAGATTACTGTTAAGTTGCTTGGAAATGCAGAACTAAATCATTTCCTCTACTTTTAAAACACATTTTACTGTATTTGACTTTTTTTTTTTTTAATTGAATTTACCTTTTTTTGAAGTACAATGTGTATTATTTCGCCCCCTTGTTTTGAATCATGGTTGCATACAAAGCTTTTGAAATCATTAAACACCAATAAAATGTTCTGTATAGCTTCAGCTAATGTGGTTAATTGAAATGTGATGGTACCTTTTCTGAATGAGTTGAATAGCACAATAAACACGTTAAATTGTAGATTTACTGAAAGGCATTGATTTTGAGTTATGAATACAGAGAGCAAGTATTCCTCACAATTACAAAGCAGATTTAACTACAACCAGAATATTTTGTCAAATATTTGTATTGTCTTGTTGCGCTCCTGAATCCTGCAGCAGAGTTTAAGTTCAGAAATAAAGTGCTTTGTTAAAAATCACTGTTTTGGTTTTGTCCATTGGGATAAAATGGTAAACAATGACAAGCGATGTAGAAAAGTAGACAGTAAATACACTATTTACACAAAACACATTTCTGTGATCTGGAAAAACAGTCTTGAGCTGTGTTTTGAGAGAAGTAGCGTCTCATAGTGCTGTGTTCCTCTTGTCCGGTCTTTCTTTTGGGGAGACTGCTAGGTGGCGCTGTCGGTGGCTCTCCTCCTGGTATCCCTGCGTCATGAGGCTGGTCAAATACTGGAACATGGTCTGGATCATAAACAAGAACACAATGAAACATTGAACTGGGTCAGGGTCCCCATAGGTGGACATTGGACATGATTCTTTCAAACAAGATTTGAATTGTCTGATAGCAAATGGGAAATGCTTTGTGATGCTTAAGCTACTGAAGTGTGAGTATTATTTTGTATGCAGACAACACAGTTTCCTGTGCTGGATTATTCAGCCAGGGCCTTAGTGCTATGTGATGTTTAGGTGTTCACAAATATGGACCAACGCTGGAGTGGAGAAACATGGGAATGGGAGAATGGGAAGGGTTTGGATGCAAAGGAGAGATTTATTTAGGAAAAACTAATTCTAGGCTCCTGGACAAAAGAAGTGTGCATATTGTGCTACAACTTTGTGTTTGGTGAGTCATTTGTTTGAATAATGAAAAAAAAAACAGCTTAGAGGTACAAACAGTGGGCTACACTAAAATGCTTTGACAATGGTCACATTTAGGATGATAAACTATCAATATGATACTGAGAATTATGTAGGCCTATGTATATAATTTATCTAAGAAGCGAAAATGTTGATGTGCCCAGCTGAGATCTAGGATTTTATGACTGTGTTGAAACCAGTATGTCAGTCTGGAGGAAGACGGGGAAAAATGCTCTTCATCATGATAAACTTTAGGCTTGTAGCAGTTATTTTCGTTATACTATTTATCAGAAAATGTTCACATGAATACGTTTTTTTGAAAGTATATAGTATTGTTTTCTTTTGGATATGTAGTAGTGTCTAGAGTAGTGGGGTAATTTAAAATGAAAATTTACTTCAGCCACAAGAGGGAAGTAGAGGCCATAAATTGAAGCAGATGAACAAGGATGTACACAATTGTTACCTTAAAATAAATTTTTAATAATAATTCATTTTAAATGTAACCTTAAATGTTGCAATTTTATGTGTTTTTCCAAAAGTAAATAATGTCTTAAACCCCTTCAATGTCATAACGCCTATGTTGTCCTTTGCCAGAAAGCTCCACAACAAAACTGAACTCACTTATCTTTCTATTGTGTAGCAACAGCATTATTCAGGTGTCTCTGTATTAACCACACAAGGTATATTTAAGTGACATAACGTGATGTGACAGAGCCATGTTCCTTTTTCTCAGTATGCTCATGCTTGGTTCAGTGAGATGTACATTTCACATCAGTCAAGCTTGTGTTGCACTGGTTTCCACCTTGACATGTTCCATGGCGCATTAAAAAGAGACACACAACTGCACAACTCTTGACGCTGAGCCAGACGCAAACCCTCACTGCTGCACATCAGGCCTATCTCACAAGGAATATACCCAGAACGGGTCCCTCTGAAGGTCTATGATTAGCCACACAGGTCACACAACGACGCTCCTCACCTTCCATGCCTCCTCCAGCTCAGCTGTCCACCTCTCCTTCAGGATGGGCTGCACGGCACAGATGAATTCTGCTCCAACATACTGGAAAATAATTGTGTGACATACTTACTGACGTGCTTATTTATGCCTTGATAACTAGGCTGGTGTGTTGCACAGTTATTGTTTTCTAGGATAGGTTGTTTTCATTCTGCATCTTTTGTGCGTCAGTGCATTCAGCTGCTGTGATGGTAGGGATCTCAGTATAATGGTGAGTCTGGAGCTACAGTGTCAGCTGAAATAATAACATGTGTATTCCTCTATAAACAAACGAGCATCACAAAAACAGTTTGGATCATTCGGGACTTACACTGTAGTACTTAGGTGGGGCGTTGTAATGATAATGGCCTTTTCCGAGCTCAAGAGCCAGAGCTTCCAGTCTCTCCAGCTGGTCCAGTCTGGCCACGCTTTTCTCAATAAAAGACATCACCCTGAAAGAAATGAGGGTGGAGATGTAGGATGAGCCACCCGGCCCTTATTGATCCACCAGTTAATCGTGCATTAGCAGTAGGCAATGCCCAACTGATACACTGATACTGCAGAGAAGTGTGTTAAAAGGTTGCATGGTGGCATTTGTACTTTCACAAAACTCAAATGGCGAAAAAAAATTAACACAATTCATTGGGTATCTGTGAATCTAGGCCACACCTGATGCAAAACAAACTGATTGCACACTACTTAATCTGCCTTCATTTCCCTGCACAAAACACCACAGGATCAATTTCCTTTTTAGCTTTGCAGGTGGGTCTGCCATCACCGCAGAGTGTGTGCAGATGAGCATGGAACAAAGGGTTTAGAGTTTAGCGCTCTCTTCTCTCTCTCGCTGCCACCGTGGACATTCGTACTGATGTCCCTGAGTGCAGCTGAAGGGCCATTTGGCCTTATCGCTGTATTTGAGAGCAGCCAGTTCATGCTGGGATGCACGACACATTTTCACTGCTGCCACATTGGCCTCTGTACCTCCAGGTCCTCAGGCAGTAATTGGCTGTTTTGGCCCTGTGTGTAGAGGAACACAGAGAGGCCTGATGCACGCTGGGAAACAACAGACAAGTGGCTGTGATAAATGCTGCAGGCTCTGTCTGCAGCAGAGTGGTAAGCAACGTTATAATGATATGACTGCCTGAGGTGTTTTGCTCTGCCAATTATCTCGTGATTTGTGTCTTGCACTGTTGCACTGTGTGCAGCTTGGTTTTTATCACGTTGTAACATTGTTGTTACAGAAACCTAACCTAACCTGGATCGGGTGGATGTTTTTCCCCATGAAAAGACCAAAGCAAGTATTGTCTGTTGCCAAAGCCTGTTCCTTCGTGGAGCCATAGAACTCCATTGTTGTCCAAAAGCCATTGCACAAGAAAAAACAGCCCAGTAAAGCGTAGCATCCACAATTCCAGGATCACTGTCTTGTATTGTTACAAGATCCACTTTTATGTGATTAAAAGTATTAACTCACATCCAATTTAAAACAATTCAAATGAGCACATTTGGGATTTGAGGTGGTTTCGATGAAGGAGCTCCTCCGGTGGGGCTGTGAGTGGGTACATCACAAACAAGGTTGGGAATCACTGCTCAAGAGCACCAAATGTGTATTTATCAATGGCTGAAAATATTCCCCAAAAATCATTGCCTGCCTAATATGTAAAAATGAAACTATATATTTGTGAGCTGTGAGTGACTGAGTGGCCTCAGACACAGGAGGGAAGTCGGAAACTATTAAGAGACGGAAAATATATGATAATGTAAGCATTGCTTACAAGCTTTTTCTTTTTGCATAGTAATTTAATGTGGTCATTATTATGGCATAAGCCAATGGAATTACTTTGAATACCTTTTTATTATAAGCAAGACTAGAGAGTGCTGGATGTCAAAATGCTCCCCTGCCCAGTGTATACCATGCACTACTACGCTGTGCTGTCATTGGCTGGTTTGTGTAAGCTAGTCAATTCTTACTGATAAAGTAGGTCTTAAGCAGCAATATGGGAGAAAAAATGGCATCAGGAGTGCAGAGTGAGAACACAGTGTAATACCAAACAAGGATACATCTTGGCGGGGAGTATTTATCCTACCTAGACCTACAGAGATTGTGTCCAATTAAATGTTATTCTTCACCCATCTTGTGTGAAGATTTTGTTGGGTATTGGTTCAAAACTAGACACTATGCTCACCAGTCTGTCTGTATGAAACAAAAGATAATCTTGACCTCGGGTTATCTAGGTAGCTGCATAAGTCCGTCAACCAAACAGACAGAGAGGAGAGGCGAGTTTGACTTACTGTCTGTCTCACTGACTAACTTGACCTGAGGAAAATTCCTTCACGGTTTGCTCAGGTTTGTTGTGGAGGATGATGATGTGTTGATGTGTTGTGCAGTGCAGAGTTGGTGACTGACCGTAGGCCGTGTGCCCTGAGCTCCCGGCTGGTCCGCAACCTCTCCAGGTCTTCAACGTCTCGGAAAAGGAAGAAGACATCCTTGCATTCGGGATGGGTCTCAAACAACCTGTCACCAAGAAGACAAGAGCACACATATTCATTCCCACACGACAACAAACCTCCCCCTGAGCTCCCCAACTAGGATGACATAAGTCACAAAACTGGAATCCTGTATTCACAATGCTGAGTGTGAATGTGATGCGATTGTGCCTTCCTGATCTTACTCTGTTTCTTCTGATTGTCACGGCCCCCCGCCCTGTTTTTTTACACCCAACAGCTGCAATCAGTAACAGGATATGGTGGATCCGTGGGTTTGTTTGCCACGTCTATCCATACACTCATTTCCACCTGGAGCTGTGACGAACCACCCTGCCCTGACAAGAGCCAGTGCAGAGTCTCAGTTAAATGGAGCCACAGCTCCTGCTAGAGTTTTCCTTTTCTGATTTAACCTCAATCAATTTTCTTAACCAGAGAGAGCAATTAAGCATGCTGCCATCCAATCAGAGAGCCTTCCAGTCTCCAGCTGAGGTACCTGTGATGAGTCATGCTAAAAGAATACACAGTTGCCTCCTCTGGATGTGCATTGTATTGTGCTCACAATAAGATGCAAGGGTTAGGGTAAAAAAAAATGGAGAAAAAAAGGAAAGGAAAGAGAAAAAAAAAGGCTAATGATCGGCATATGTTCTAATCCAACACCCTGGATATTTGTGGTGCGGAACTGTAACACTGAGCTAGACATTAACAATAAATTATGACATTTAATAAACTTGTTTGTGTGGCAGGTCAAGCAGAAGCTTATTCTATTTCCTGTTATTTATTTTTCCATGGCCTCCAGTGCCGCTAGCGAGAGGGGGGAAAAAGATACATATGTTTTTACACCTGTAATGCGGAGCAGAGTCCTCATGAATAAATGCATTAGATGTCTAGAACACATGGTCCGCTTCATAGATAGATGTATGAAGAGAGGTGTTGAGAGAGGTGTCAGAGAAGTGTTGGTCTCTAATGGCTGCTGCAAAAAACACAGGTAGCTCTGCGCCCTATGACAAGCAGATGATAATGCAGAGACGTTTATTAAAATGCAACATATGGTAGTACTTACTATATAGGCAGGCGGTGTATTATATTCCAACTTTACTTATTAGAGAAAATGGGAAATTAGCTGCCCTTTATTTTTCCGTCTCTGCCACTGTCATCACAGCAGCAACATGTAGAGCGCGGGTTATTTTGTTCCATTGTGCACACCTCTCGTGGACATACAAGCGCTCCGTACATAATGCAGCATGTAGCACTATATTAGCTCATGTGGATCATTTTAATTGGAGTTGTCCAGAGGTTGTATTCATAGCTCTTTTGGCACTCGAGAATAGATCCCACACGTCTGTATCTTATTCTAAATTAATTTGACAGAAGAACATCCCCTTGCCATGGTACAAACATGGTCTGTTAAATTCAGAGAAAGCACACAATGAAAAACAGGTGATTCCCATTTGCTGGAATAATTGCTGTTCAGCTATGAGATACAAGCCCTGACAGCCTGGGGGACCTGGCGTGGCCCTGACCCACGAGAGGCCCATGTATTTTCAGGCAAACATGCTAAGGTCAATCTCTTCAACCAAAAACACTTGGCCTTAATTGGGCTTCTAGTCCTGTGCTGGTAGTCCCTTTTACTGTAGATCCAGCAGCTGCAGCCTGAATGTCTGCCACTCTATATCACCATATTCTTTCATTTGTTTTAGTTCCAAACCAAAGGCCAAATATGTTTTCCCGGATGCTGGTCATCATCACAACTGATAAAAAGCCCTTGCCAGATAGCTGATACCATTAACTTTATAGTCATATGGCAGACCTGGAGCTGTGTATTATTATGTAAGGTTGTTAAGATGTGATATGAAGTGATAAGAGGGAAAAAGGGGTGTCCTGTTCCATGTTCTCAATGAACAGCTGTGGGTCAGGCAGCAGAGCAGAGACTTTCATCACATTTCACTGAGCTGAGTTTAAACTGAAAAGTCAACATTTGCTCATTTTGATTATGGACCATTTAAACACACCATTAAATATGTCTGCATGGAATTACACTGTTTAGGCTATTTAGTGTGACCTGATATTACGCCACAATATTCCTGATCCTGTCGCTTTACATTACTACCCTTCCAATTGTGGACGCATGTCTCTTCAATAACAATAATTATTAACATGCAACCAACACTGTTAAAGTACAGCAGAGGCTCACGTGTCTTACCTGACGAACATAATAATCCCAACTTTGGCTATATCGTCCCGGATAACTTTCCATGACTCCTTGATCATCTGAATCTGATCCTCGCTGGGATACGCAGCAGCAGCAGCAGCATCCTCCGTGTTCCTCTCTCCAAACTCTGCTTTTCCTGTCAGACCTGATATTGCGCAGCCCATTCTTCATAAAAAAAATTGACGGTGATGTTGAATTCAAGAAGAAGAAGGAAAAAAACGAGGGTTAATTGATTTTGTGCCAGATGATATGTGATGTTGCTGGCATCTGGTTTAAGTGTGCGATTGCGTCTTGAACTACACTCCGCCGGTCGGTGTCACGGAGAGTGTCAAGTCAGTGAACAGATCAACAGGATGCAAGCTCTGGTAATGGGCTCAAAATAAAAACTCTCGTTGACGAGCACATGCAACGGGAGTACTGAGCAGTGATGACGCTTTTATGTTGAAGGATGGCCCTGCTTACTTCCGGTGTAAGTATGGGTCTCTTGACGCAAAGATGATGCGCTTGAAAGGGAAACAGCGCGCATCGGTCCATAAAGGGCGCTTATGATCTGATGGGCTGTGCGGTATAAAATAAAAGATAGCCAACACAAATGAATAAAGACGCACACACACAAGCGCGACCACCTCATCATACTGCCACTGCCTCTCCCAGCCTGTTGCTGATTTCCATTTAAGTACACTCAAACTTGAAAAAATTCAATTCAAAATTTAAACCCTTGTGTTTTGTTGACAGTGGCTTTACGTTCGTTTCCGATAGAGCTCAATGCTGCATGTGTAAAAAATAATTGCTAAATCAACCATTTCCAACATTCCCTTTTTTTTTTTCAAAACCCAAATGTATAAAATTGATAAGTGGTAATCCTTCCATTTGCCACAAACTGGGCTTTCACGTTTGATAAAAGTGGTAAAATATAAAAGTATTAAACAATAAATATAAATAATTATAAATGTAAACCTGTTATATGCTATACATGTGCAAACACCAATATGTGATTTCCTGTAGCAGACTTCTGAAACATGTCATCAATTAAAAGTAACTTTAATGGTGTTTTTTTTTGGAAGCCCATGGTCACCAGACTGCAAACACAAGTTTAATTTGATATTTTTGTCCCACTTATTAAATAAACCGTTATTTTTAGCCACAAATGCATTAATAACTATCACTTGCCTCCTTAGTTTAGTGGCGCTGCTTGGTCCTCGTCTCGTCTTTTGTCACCTCAGCATACAGAATCGTGTCAACAACAAACATTCTACATAGCAATAAAATAGTCTGGACTCTCTTTCAATCCTGCATTGCAAAAACAGAAATACTAGGAAAGGAAGCATTCTTCTTTCCATTAAACCAGTTGATGATGGATGTTGTAGATATAACTAGATTGACTCACTTCAACCACAGAACAGATGCATATACTGTATTGAGATGCAGGATCCATGCGGATGCTTAACCATTTCTGTTTTTATTGAAAATATGGGAAACTTCAAGTATGAAATAATATATTTTCTGGAATGGAATAGTAAAAAGGCTTGCTACTGGTTAGTATTTACATGAGGCCAATCTCTCCCAAATATACAATTTCATAAATAATATTAAAGGAAATACACAACTTATTGCGAAAAATAAAGCTCCAGTGATACAGTATGTGAAAACAGCTGTAGAAGCAGCAACAGTAGACGTGGAAGCAAATTACTGCCGTGACCACATGCACTGAAAGTCAACAAATGCTAAAAGGAAAACCCACTTTGGTATACGTTCAGAGACTTTTGCTTTCCCCTGAAACTCCAGCTGACAGTTTACATGGTTTAATGGTAATAGTGTTATAGTAACAAGAATCACCAACAGTGTGAGGGAACCAAATAGATGCATATAATAATAAAGCAGAACCTAATCTCGAACTGATACAGTGGACTATATACATATCTTTACATGAACCTGTTTTGTATTGTACAGTGCAGACAAATATCCGATGTACAAATATTGCAATACACCTTTTTAAAGACAATCCCCATCGTGGCCCTAACCAATGACCAATAATATCCCTTTTATGTTTCACTGTTGCTGACATAATCACTGGGTCCTGTATACTTGCAACAATGTGCAGACAACAAGTTGCATTATTTTATGGGGGAGGGGAGGGGAGGGAAAAGGGGAGGTTGAGAAGTATCAGGTAAAGATAATGTTTCCATTGTGATAGTCCCTGATAATAAAAATGTACATGTGCTCACGAGCTTGTGCTTAAACTCTGAAACTTCTCCCGTAAGCTTTTCACTAGATTACTTTCTGTCATCTTCCCTGAACTGAAGGCAGCAGACTTTGTTGCACAGCCCGAGCCCTCCTGCAGGAGGGTGTCCTCGTTTCGTAGCTTGCCGGTGTCTCTTGTTAGCAGAGACACCTGGCTGGCTGTGTAACAGGTCCTCACAGGCTCCTGAAGGTTCTGTACTTCATGGAGGGGAAGAGACCCAAGCATGTGGTCCAAGGAGCTCCACCTGCACAGCAGGGGCTGAAGATGAGGCTGGGACTGGGGCCAGTCCTCCACCACAGGACACATTTCCTTGTATACTGTTTCAGACTGTGTCCTAGGACAGTTTGTCAGAGCTTTGTGAAGGTCAGAGGAGCTATTGTACTTGTGTAAGCAGCCATTACAGTACTCCGGCATCCCGTCTGGGACCGTGTAGCTACGGGTTACTTTAGGGTGGGAGGTCTTGGTGTATTTGGTGCGCAGCTCCTGTACATCAGGCCAGTGGAAGGTGTCTGGCTGTGGGCTTTGTGGGCAGGTAACTGTGCTCTGGGAGCTGGCTCCAGAGCTGGGGGTCTGGACTGGGCTTGGAAGACGCTCTTCATGGATGACCGCCTGATTGCAAGTGTTAAAGGTCAATCTCAGGTTGGGTTTACCTGCGTACATACACAAAAAACAGACAAACATCCAGAAAAATGCTTTTCAGTTTTTTCCATACATGAGTGATAGGTTACTGCAAAAGAAAGCAACATGGCAATCATTTGCACCCTATTTACCCTTTTTCCCAAACTGCGTCTTCTCCTCATGGACAGCAGGCATATTCTTGAAGTCCCGTTGACTTGCTGGCTCTCGGTTCCTCGGCCAGATTATTGGCCTGTTGTTTTTGATGCGCTGACTGTACTGACGTGCCAGCTGGAACACCTTGTTTTTCATCTTTCCCATGTCTTGAAGGATCTGGTCCTCGTCCATGCTTGTTCGTAAGCTAATGACTTTGGGTAGATGGCCATGGCTGATCTCTTGAGACGTGGAGGTCCCAAATGTCTTAGAGTCCTGACAGGATCCCCCCTCCTCTGCTGGAAAGGTTGTGGTGGGAGATGAGATGGAGGAGTCGTCTGAGGCGGTGCTCATTTCAGGCTCTTCCAAAATCTGAGGCGGTTGCCCACTGGTTTCATCACCTGAAGTGACTGAATCCTGTGTCGCTTCTGATCTAGAATCATTAAGTTTCTCCCCTGTGATCTGCTGGACTTCCTGGCTCCCTTCCTCCATGTTTTGCCAAACCTTGAGCATGTCTGATGAGGGTCTGAACTCTTCATCTGTGGTGGAGGCTTCCACTGGTCTCTGTGGTTCAGTTTTTTGATGCGTGTCAGTGTTTCGACTCTTTTCTAAGCCAGGAAGGTCAAAAACAGACCAGGAAGTGGGGCGGTTCCGAGAGAGGCCTTTCCTGTGGACTGGGGAGGCCTGCTCCTGAGGACCACTGTTAAGCTGTCTGCTCAGGTGCCGGACCAGACCTGCTGGGATGTAGGAGAGGCTTTCCCTGCGCTTGACGCTAAAGTCAGCATCTTGGTGCTCAGCGTGCTCGTAGTATCTTCTGATCTTGTGGATGAGGAGGCGATCTTGTTTGGAGAGAGTGGACCTGCGTTCCCCTTCATAGAGGGCGTCCAGGGCAGGTACATTTGCAGGCGTTGACAGATCAGCCTCTGAGGTCACCTGTGGCTCTGGGGAAGACCTGGCCAACATTTGGGTGTGTTTCTCCAAGTCCATGCAAGCTGAGGGGCTTTTGAAGGCGTCATTATCTATTGAGGGTGAGGGGCAGGCGACTGAACCCAGTTCCTCTGACACCAGACTGCTTCGTCTGGACAGGCTGCTGACAAAGCGCTCAGCTATCACACCAGCCTGATCCAATACAGAGGAAGGAAGGATGCATTTATTGCCTGAAAGCACCTCCTCTTCCTCCTCTGAGAGCTCCCAGTTCGTCAGCACACTCGTCTCCTCCACTTGGAGACCAGAGGAATCACTCTCCCCTTCTACCTCCCCTCCGGTTTCTCTCAAGGTATCCTGGGGTTCTGGTGTGTTGGCTTCTTGTGGCAAAAGGGAGGAAGGAGACTCGGGGCATTGGGAGTAATGCCCCTCCAGCTGATTGCTCTTCTCCACGTGAGGGACACCGTCTAGAGGGCACAGCTCCTCCACACTGACCTGAAACATGATAGGAGTGTTAGAGGCAAAGTGGGATGTAATGAGTAAAGAAGCATTATGATGGCAGCACTCTCCATTCCCCACTGACTTAATGGGCCTTTTCAAAGTCAACTACGCAGTTTAATCTAAAGCATCCACAATTTATGATGCACGTCTTTTATCTTATAAGGCCCAGTCGAGCTTTTCTATCTAAAAAGGAGACGCTGTGATCACATTTGCAGCTTGGCTCCTAACGACTCCTTTTTGTTACCCATGGCGAGTTAAGCGGCGAACATTGCAACGTCTGCAGCTCGAACAAGTCTCATAGTGTTGATGTCACCCTAGTCGGCCATCAATCTAAATCTGTTTCTAGGTGTTGCC
The DNA here is from genome assembly GCF_021292245.1 of Micropterus dolomieu. Lineage (NCBI taxonomy): Eukaryota > Metazoa > Chordata > Actinopteri > Centrarchiformes > Centrarchidae > Micropterus > Micropterus dolomieu. The sequence continues at coordinate 19,113,948 of NC_060160.1, forward strand.
TGCTCTTTTGGAGTGCCTGAAATTTAATAAAAAAAGTGCAGCTTGGAGCTGAGTGGTGGAGATAAAGTTAGGAAGAATAACAGCCAATAATCTGATACAGGAGCTGTTTTGCAAAGTTACCATTAGAATCAGGTGAGACCGACACCTGGCACCAAAATACAATGTTGCCTTTCTCAGTGGGAGTGCTGACTGTGTGTGAGGCATTTTAATTTCCAGGAACTAATCTAGCTCCAGGCATGACTCAAATAGGCCTAGAGAAATGCTGTGCTCATGGCTAAGGGCAACTATTAGGTAGGGAACTTACTGAAAAGTAATAATGTAGTATTGAATCTGCATGCTCTCATTCACAGATACACCATATAACAACAGTGAATGCAGTGAAAGCGTGTCATGGTGAGAGAATAGGCTTAACAACAAACTAAGCTAAGCCTGCATGAGGACAGATGGGATTTTTTTGACACATTGAATAAATTGCACATGTGGCCTTAGAGACACGTATCGTAATGAATGGATGTGTGTATAAATATATACACGGCTTTATTAAATACCTGCGTGGTGAGAGTTTCTTTCACAGCCGCGTCCACATGTTTTTCCTCCCGCCTGCGAGTTCCTGCCTCCTCTCTGTGTGTCATTTTCAGTTCAGCCGTTTCTCTGTTCTGATCATCCTGAAACAGTTGAAAAGAGTTTTTGTTCTAAATGTTCCTAGGGATCACACTGCGAGGCAGCGTGAAGCAGAAGAATCTGTCACAGCGGACAAACATTCCCTGGACACTTAATGTGTTTTCAGATCAGCCTTGAAATGATCTACTTCAATGGTTATAATAAAAGTCTTACAATTCAAACGACAAGTATTAATTCATATTCCGAAACCACACTGGTATAACAATTAACCTTAACAAAGACTTTCTAATTATGAAAATTCAGAGGGGAAATGTGATTGGGAAATATGATTATCAAAGAGCAAAGCTCTTTCTATTATAATGATAATTTAATTCGATGGCTAAATTAACCTTTGAAGTCAAACAACATTTAACAGGACGCATTAAGCCACTGGTTGTAATGCAAATGCAGGCAGAGTTTCAACAGCATAAGCTTTGACATCAATCACATCCCAAAAACACAATTTTTAAACACAGCACACTGGAACTACACAGGTGAGGATGCACAGTCGGATGACCTTCAAGTATAAAACAATACAATACAAGCAAAGACATGCACCAAGTTTCACTTTTGATTTTCACCATACGTTTTAGAGTTCAGTGTTAGCAGTTCGGGTCTGTGCACTTCAATAGCATGAATTCAACCGGAGGCATTCAGTGTGCACAGTTCAAATGGTAGGAGGTGTTGAGGGAGAAAAATAAATAAATAAAAGAGTGAGAGGGATGAGAGCCAGCGTGGGAGAAAGAGTGGCAGAGAGTATAGGTAAGCCAGCGGAATGGAGCAGGAAATGGGAAACCCGTGGGTGGCAGAAACCCTCACCGTTGTGAAGTGAGTAGAAAGCAAAGCCCTGGCTCTATAGTGCCAGCAGGAGATGGCTGCCAGCACTGAACTGGCAAAGTCGGCTACCTGGTCGTCCCCAATCAGTATATCTTCCTCGTAACTCTCCCCTTCCTCCTCCTCCTCCTCAGCCTTCTCCAGCTCCAGCCCCCCCTCACTGGGTGAAGAGCCCAGTTTCGGGTCACAGTCAGTAGGACTTAGCTGCTCCAGAGAGTCCCTTCTGGGAATTAGATCCTCCACACATGGCCTCTCAGCCTGGGGCTCGCCTAGACTGGAGGCCAGCATACTGACACTAGTGGCTGGCTGAAGGGAGCATCTCTCCCCGAGCAGTGCACCCTCACTGTCTGCATGCTGTAGCGTGAAGTCATAGACATGTGGTTTGTTAAAGCAAGGCCAATGCTAGAGCCATGTTGTGATTGCAAGGCTGTAAATGGGATGGAATCATCAAAAAGTGGCTTTAGCTTTGGGTGAGATATGATTTTTATAATCCAGGACAAGTCAGAATATGTTCCGTGAAGATTAGGTTTGCACTTTCTCATTTTTGGTTTGAGTTCTTTTGCAATTAGAATAGAAAGTTTGAACTGCTGAGTCAAAACTGGGTAAACCATATCTCACCGGTGCAGACTGACCTAAAAAAAATGCTTTGATACAAAAGAATGAAAAAGCTTATCATGGTTTAATAAAAGACTACATTTGCTTACCTTCAAAACAGCTGCATGGAGAACAAAGATAAAGAGGAAGGGGACAGATAAACAAATGAGAATGTCAATAGCACTGAAAAAAAGCAGGCTCAAGTCAAAAATTATATGACTAAATAACCTGAACACCACATGGTTCTTGTACAATTATGGTCAAGACACAATCTCTGCCTCCATGACTGAGTGAGGCAATAGTCAGTCTGGCCCAGACCTAAGGGAGGCCTTGTGATTAGATAAATACCAATTAGAAGCATCTTCCTCTCAGAGCCTCAAACTGGACATGATGCAATTAGCCAGGATGTGATGACCTACTCCCTTAACGAGATGGGAAGGTTGACATGAAAATTACTTCTTCATTACATTGGTTTAAAAATCAATTTGGAGGAATACAGAGGTCTTCTCTTTCATAATGGCCGATAAGAATAGACAGGAACAGGACGATGTGCACATCTGAGGGCAGAATATGACTATTGAAAAGAGCTTGTGTATGACAAAGCCTTTGACCAATGTGGCACATAATTAAAGTTCATTAGGAGGCCAGTGGAGTGGCAGTGTGTGTGTCTTTTGATCTTTTTTCCAGGTGTCTTTGAGGGAGAACAAAGCCAAAGTGCAATGGAGATGTGGAGAGCTCTTATTGGACAGCCACAAAATAACCTTGGTAGTGGGGCTGTGTGGATCAGACTGACCCACTCTTAATGAATCTGCCCTTAGGCTGCCAAAATCTTCTTCTTGAACATCCGGTGATATAAACAAAAAGCCCACAATGTACCAACCTTTTGTGCTCCTAATGAGTTGTTTTGCAGGCTCTAAAAAGACAGAAAAATTAAAACAACTCACTAATGGTGTAAGTGACACTTAATAATCAGCAATAATATTCTATCAATATTCTAAATATTAATACATAACAAATAGATGGAATAGTGGGTCTTCAACCTGATCTCCTTCTCCCATTTCGCCCTCCAAGATGGAAGTCAGCTTGGCAGGACTGTGCTTTCTTCAGCCTCTCAGGACTGTAGTGGTACTTCCCTGGATCTGATCAGCAGAAGGATAAGTCATTACACTCAGCGAAAAAAATTACAAAAAACAATTTCCTTCACAAAGACAGACGGCTTACGCCTTCCCGGTAAATTAAACAGCATTCCATATTTTCCACTGAAAATGAACCGCCCTCCTTCTTTGGGAGCAGCATCTTAGGTAGCTACGGAAAAGTAACTCTATGTGCAACACTTACAGTTAGAATTATCCATGATGGTTTCCTTCACCTTTAAAAAAAAGACAAAGACAGCGTGTTAAAAATACAAAGCAATTCTCCAGTAGGTGGGAAGAAAGAACTACTGTGTGAAGGACGGTGTCGTTCACCTTCTGCGGTACGATGGTGTTGTGGTTCTCAAGAATCAGCCTCTTAATGTGATGGGCCCAGAGACGCTTCTCTTCTACCGACTTAGCCTGTAACAACAAGCACTTGTCATTAAGAGTCATTGATGTTAATAAAGACACAGCAGACATGCGGCATGCATACAAAATAGAGACTTACTACAGTACAAACCACTGGCTCTGAAGTGTTTGAGAAAAAATAAATAAATAAATAAATCAAGCAGCAAATTTCTGTTTTTCTTCACAGGTGCACTTTCAAAAACAATATAAACATGCTGTATATGTTTGGAAAAAGGTTGACAGTTACTGGTGTTCATATTTACCTGCACTGTATGGGGTTGCTTGGGATGCTTGAAATGGATGACACTGAAGAGCAGGGGATCCTTGGCACTGTCAAGTAGCATTAGGGTGGAGCACTGCAACCACAATGAATGTAGTGATGTAGCTGAGGCTTCACCCAGTTGAGTTGGTTACTGCTCTTAATTTGCTACCTTATCTAATTTAACAGTAAATATGATCTTATCCATTTTTTTTATTGTACAACAATATCCTCACCTATGCTTTCAAGCTATAAATTGATAATCAATGAAAGAACCATACTAAGATGTGGATCTTGTAGACATAGTGTTCCCCTCGCTTCTTAGTAATAAGGAGCATCCTTTCGAAGAGGAAGAGTGTACGGGTGTTCTTCGCCCGCAGGACATGAAAGGTGCCCTCCAGCACCAGCTCTCCATAGGTGGTCAGGTCAGGACCCTTCCAGTTGATCAGGAGAGACTGTATCTCCTGCAGATACACATGAAAGCACAAACCACCACACACGCACACTCACTCAGCCATGTTCCTTCTGCATGAAATGAAATAAACGCCAGCCAAATAGTGTTGGGCGATATGACGGTGTATACAGTCTGTTGGTAGAAAAGTGTCAACTTTTTTTTTTGTAATTCTTACAAACACAAACACATGTGCAAAGAAAATTAGGAAGGTCAATCAGCCACTTGGCCATTCATTCAAATGCAGGAAATCATTAAAAAGAGAGGTCAATACCAAATTCTGAATGTGAATGAGAATGAGTAAGATTTGCCTTGGACAATATCTGCTGAGAGACTTGGAGCTTTAAAATACATATTTATATAAGAGACAGAAGTCACAGAGGGCTGCCTTGTTGAGAAAAGCAAATATGTGGAATAAACCGATGAAAGAAATTACTTTGGGCCATCAAGGCCTCCAGATGAGCAGAGAGAGCTACAGTAGCACTGGACAACAGACGCACATGAGAAAATCAGAAAGCGTCTGAAGAAAGGGGGAAAGAGAAAGACAAGGTGTAACAGAGCAAATTCCCCTTGAGTATGTGCTGTACTGTATATAAACACTTCATCGCAATGGCATAAATACACCTTCCTTCAAAAGGAAGTTGGCATGCATGTGTGGTAATTCCCTCTGACCTGCACTCTGACAGCATGTTCGTGTTTCCTCTTCATGTCGTTGATGTACCAGGCCACTCCGGTCATGGTGTCTATGGCCTCCTGAATCACCTCATTGCCCTCCTCGTCTGGGTCAAAGTGCTTTGCAATTTCCTTTAAAAGAGATCAGGGAAACCAAGAAAGGTGTGTGTCCAAGTCAATCTTCTGTTATTGTTGTTGCTTTTACCTTGTTAAATGCTAAAGAGATTTTAATAATAAAATAATTTTAATAATTAATCAAATCAAAGAACAACAAAAACCACTTTGATAGAACTGCTCAACAGTAACAGGCAACATTCAGCATAATAAGTATTTACAAAATGACGCTGCTTGTTCCTAATCCATAAGGGCTGACAACTACTCAATCATAGTTATAGAACCATAAATCTAGCAAAAGCCTGCAGGCTGCATTTTGAAGAACAGTTGTGTTGAAGCAAAATGACCACCGACGACATTCTGTACCTGAAGCAGCAGGTGATATTTCAGGATCCTCTGGACCGGCTTCAGCAGATAGGAGCCCAGAGGGAGGGAGCGCTTCAGAGCAGCCTGCCGATCCCTAAAGAACTTGGCCAAAGTTGTACTCCTCATGCAGTCAGTGAGTGCTGCCACTGAGCTGGAGGACGGCAGAGAATTATATTAATCATGGCATATTTGACTCTCAAAGAAAACACTTACATTTGGGATCACCAGCAAAAGTCTAATTAAAATGAAATTTTCTATCTACTTACTTGGGATAGTTGGTGCAATACTGAGTGTATATTTCGAAGTCCTCACTCTGAGGAAACACAGATCAGACAAACAAATGACTAGTGTTCATTATCTTGAGGACCTGATAACACTGTAATATGTATGAGGAAGACAGTGCCTCTCACCTTATCTACAAAGCATCGAGCAATGGCCACAGGGTCACTCTCACACATGTCTAAGGACTGCAGCAGTTCACTGAAATGCAGAAAAAACAACACAGAGAAAGTAGAGTTTCAGTGGCTTTACTAACCTAATTTCTGTGTTTAGGAAGGATTACAAAAACAGAAGTAAACCACAAAAAGGAAGGAAGAAAAGAAGGTCAGAATGACTTCTATTTCTGCCTCAAGTTAGATTTTACTCATGTTAAAGAATATCTCCACAAGAGGGCAGCAAACACAGTTAAACATGGTTGCATGTTCAGACCTTTTTATATACAGTCTATGGTTCTGACTGAGCGTAAAACAACATGCATTTGACTTGGAATTCTCCATGGACACAGTCCCATCAAAACCCAGCTTTATTCAGAGCTTGGGAAGCTAAAACCTGAGAGATGTAAGGCATTTTAATGTCTTTAGCGGTGTGACATTGTCTCAATAAACTGTATATACTGTTTTATTTTACCATATTTTAATATAGGCCTACCCTTAATATGTTGTGTGTAGCGTGAAGGAACTACAAAATTTGTTTCGTTATGCAGCCTTGTGCTGTATAACGAAACATGTGCAGAAATAGCTTTTGCTTTATTAGTATGCGAGATTACACACACACACACACACACACACACACACACACACACACACACACACACACACACACACACACACACACACACACCCCTCTAAACGTATGCCTGGTGGAGATAATAAAAGACATTATCATTATCTTCATTGCTAACTTAAAGAAAACAGGGCCTCCCAGAGCAATGTGACACAAAGAAGTGCCTAATCTCCCAGAAAAAGGCAACACATGGCCCTTTGAATCCAAAATCTGTCAAACCTCTCTTGTTTGGCTGGTTAGAATTTCATTAAAAATTAATAAGAATCAAATCATCCCCATTTGTGGTTCAGAGCTGTATGATAGCCTTGGCATAAGCAGGGAGGCTCCTCGCTCGGGGAGAGAGGAATGTTAATGTGTGTTTTGGCAAGCAGTGTGGTCAGCAATGAGCACTTGCTGACATAAGATGATTAAATGTAAAGCTAGCTGCACCGCCATCTCCCTGGCTTTCAGATATTTGCGAAACTGTCGTTATTGTAGAGTGTGGAGTTCTTTTGTTTCTCATTGCCTCCATTTTGTGTCAGAAATACCAAGCTGCCATGAAAGAAAATATGGTGTCTTTTCACTAATTATCTTGTAGTTTTGACTGTTGTGGCCATTTTCAGTCAGATACACTTCATGAAAGAAATTGTTAGAAAAAAAATCTAAATATCTACCAGAGAAATACTGCTTTTCAGTGTGTTTGTACTTGTGAGTGTGACTTACCTGTTGAACTCATAGATGTCCTCTATGTTGCCAAACAGGGCACATACTTGTTCTGGCCGAATGGGAAGGTTATTCATATCAATAATGTGAGCCAAGTAGTCCTGGTGAAACAGTAAAGATAGAGTCATACAAAAATACTGTAAATATTTGGTGTCACATAGGCACTTCCAAATTCTTACCAGCAGAGGGAGCATGTATACAGAAAAACATTTCTCCCTGAGGTGTTCTGTTTCCATACAGACATTTAGTTTAATCAACTGATCTCTACAGTTTTATGGCTACAGTGTATGACATCTAATGCACATAAAGAGACAAGCACTGCATCATGATTTCAAGGCTTTTCTGTTTAAAAAAAAGGAGTATCATCATGGTAAATCACATACAATTGATGTGATTATGAAAGGATCCTTTTAAGGATTTTTTCCATTGACTAGAAGCAAGTGTGACTGTCTGGAGCAGATCCTGCTGCACTCAGACCAGAAACATGAGCACAGTCTGTTCCACTCCAAGGACCCAACTCCCCCTGGACCTCAGGAGAAGTAGATGATCTAAAAACTGTAGCCAAATATGCCAACATCTGGATGATTACCCTCCTTCTCAGTCAATTACACACTCATGTGGCATACAAACAACTCCAAACAAGTAGAGGAGTAAGTTGATGACAGACAAACACGCACACACACTGCGACTATATAAAGAGCATACCAGTAAATAGCTTGTACACACACACACAGCCTCCCAGATGATGTGGTGCAAATACACACACACACACACACACACACACACACTTCGCAGGCTGGCCGGCCAGCCCAGATTGAGAGTAGAGTCATCACATCGCATCACTGACTGAACTGCAGCCGGTCATGGATGGAGAATTCCAGAGCAGTGAGAGCAATGCTGACTTGCAGTCAGCAGGGCGTCTCATGGTCTCCTATAGAAAAATTCATCACTAGTGTTAACACCATTAACACGTGACCTTTAGCATAGCGTAAGAGATTTATTGCTATGTATGTAGTCTCCTAGTTTATAGTGCTTCAAGCTGGGCTTTATTAAAGAATAAGCAGGGCGGTTTTGTCTTTGTGGTACTGTTATGGGTCAAATAACATTATTTTGTTAAATTATACTTTTTTAATCCCACAAGCACTGACCACATTCTTGGTTCAACAATTTGAGTAGGATTCATCTGGGTGTGTTCAGGCCAGGTGTTGGGGATGTATTTTAGACATGCGAGACCAGCTGGGTCAAACAGCTGTTGTCAAAACTTTATTTCACAGATAGACAGTGGAGAGTGAGTGATAGACTACAGCTAAAGTGGACACAGCTTCGACAGCTGCTTGTGAGTCCTGTGTCAATATCAAGTGATTTGAATTAGTTTGTTGAAGAAACAATGTGAAAATTAAGGAAGAGTTTCACACATGTCTGGAATCAATTTGATGGAAGCCATACTGTAATCTTAAAAGGATAGAGGATAGATCTTTATTAGACCGGGTTTCCCACACTGTAGCCTATGGAAAAACCAGTCGCTTTCCTTTCTTTATTTCTCCAGTTGGGGCAAAGACGGAGGTGTTTGTCTTGGCTGGGAGGACTAGCCTGCGCGCTCAGGCTAGGCAGGAGCTCGCTGCATGGCCTGTGCGACCGGGGCCAGACCGGGCTGGGCTTGCTGCTCCTGTCAACTGAAATAGTTAGAAGTCCTGGAAGTGTTTGTCAGGAGCAAGTTGTTACTCAAATTGTGACCAGGGCAGAACTCACTCCAACTGCCAGACGCCAGCACAGTCGGAGACAAGGTGAGGAGAGGTGCTAGCTGGTTTACTGCCAGTCGGTCTCAGAAGTGCCTCATGTGTTTAAGACATTACCGTCAGTGCGGTGGAGACTGTCTGACAGCACAGCACTCCTATTTCTATTGCAAGACCCAGGAATGATTAAGGGCCAGAGATGGTTCTTGGTCTGGAAGTTATTGCCAGACTACAAAAGGTAGAAGATTGATAAGAGGTAAGTGGTCTGTTGAGTGGTAAAATCCTCCCTGGCCCGTTTTCCATGCTTCACATTTCCAAAGTGAGGTTCCTACCATCTTTGACTAAGATCATAAAGCTTTCTGCTGTGAAAGACCTGCACTGTGTCCCAGTTTTGACTCTGTTTGCACTCCAGATATGAGCGGAGTCCCAGGCTACAGGCAGTAAACTTTCACTGCACTCTAACTATACAGAACGGTTCATATACAACACTATGACCAGATCATAAACTGCTCCACAGCCTTCATCTCTATGAACTAAAAATCTATAAACAAAGCACACAACTGCCAGATGTCAGGCGCGCATTCTTGTCAGCTGACCGGTTTGTTTAGAAAGCAGGAAATCAGAGAAGGATCCTGGTAATGAAAAGAAAAATCCACTGGATGTTTTAAGAGTATCAGACTAATTTGTGGCCACAAACGGCTGCTTCGAAAACAGTAGACATTATTTTCTCTCAACAGCCGTTTGGTCCAATTCCCCTATTTCAGCTCATGGCTGGCCAAATTCAGTAAATCACCTCCTAAGAGGTGCTGCAGACATGAAGTCATAGCTGCATTTAAATCCAAGTCAGACATGTGCTTTAAATACACAGATTACTGATGATTTAGCTTTGATTTAGATTTGAGCCAACTAATTTCAAATAGTTGGCTCACAGTGAATGCTTGGCTGAAAGTGAAAAAAATAATTGTAACGGAAAATTCTATTTGACTACAGTCGGCATAACCCTGACACCCACTCACCTCCACGATGCTGTGCAGGTCCTTGACGTACATGCGCTCCGTCTCAATGATCTCCATGACAACACGGTCCACATAGGTCAGCTTTGGGTTTGGCGCCATGATGTTTGTGACGACAGGCGGGGTAGGGATGTGAGGTACTTCACCACTTGCCTTCTTGTTGGAGGTGGCATTGTTGTTGTTCCACTGATTGCTGATCACCCTGGGCACCAGCCGGTCCTGCCAGCGGCCCCTGGAGCCAGTGAGGGTGGGACTCTGGTCACCTGCCTGCTCTCCGGTGCCTTCGGCTGGGCTCAACTCCAAGTCAATGTCCTCCTCGCTCTGTACGGGTGGGGTAAGGGAGGAAGGAAGGGCTACAGTGCTCCCAAAAAGGCTGCGACTATCGCGTGATGAACCAGAGGACAGGGTGGACACCAGGCTCACCGGCCGTTCACCCTCTCCGTCCAGCGGCTCCACACAAAGCCGGTTGTAACAGTCCGGGCCTGGGTCAATGTTTGCCTGGTCATATTCACTGGTGGACAGGGATGAGGACAACTGAGGAGATTCTGGGGCAGGTAAGAGGAAGACAGAAGGTAGGTGTCAGGATTTGAGAAACACACAATACAACAGTATTTAAAAAGGCAGTATGGTCAGCACACTTCATCTCACTTTAACATTCTTAGAAGATAAACTCTACAAACTACCAAAACCTATTAAGGCACACACACACACACACACACACACACCTACTGGCATCCTCTAACTCACTTTTGCATACCTGGCAGTGGATAAAAAAAAAGCAAAGCTATGACTGCATTAAAACACAGTCTAGGGACAATTTCAGATAAATATAATTCTATTCCACACTGAACAAAGTACTATCCTGAGATCAAGAACAGATAGCTCAGAGCTCTGTGTTACTATGACCACACTGAGACACTAAGGAGTGGTTTACAGTAAAAGGCCTCGCTCAAATCATTACTGACATGGCCTAATTACAACAATGCATATTCTGTGGAAAACCCAACCATTTCCTCTTGTTCTCCTGACTGCTAAAGGCTGAACCTTGGAAAAACAGAGGGGGAGAAAACTGATGAGGAGAAAAAAAAAAAAACACAGGGAAGGGGTCCAGGAGCTTTGTTTATATGTCTGTATTGAGCTATGTTTGAATTTAAGAGAAAAGGAATATTCAGTTTCACATCCTTCCTGGCCAAATTTTCCTCACAAGCGTTTCCTAAATACATGAAGTCATGACAGTGTGAGAATGGGAGCACTGAGCAGCCAGAGAGCTCCGTTTCCTTAAATATTTGCAGGGCAACAGGGTCAAAACCATTTTACCCAGCTAAAGAAATGAAGCTTTGTCGTATAATTCTTCAGACCAATAAAAGGAAATCTATGAGGCACAAACCATAATCAAGTTAGCCATTAAGTGCAATGACTCAAGTAAGTGATATTGCCAAGTGGGGATGGAGAGTATTATTTGATGTTGATGGCCCACAGATGTAGCTTATGTCATGCTTCCTTGCTGCATCATTGGTCAGCAGCCCACCGCTGATAACACAAACCTGATGGAAAAGGTATTTTATCAGTCTGCAAAGGGTGTTTCACTATTAACAAGCGCACTCACTTGATCTATCTCACATGTACAGCTTTATACAGAACATACAACCTTTTACAGGTCTCTTGGAATAAAGTGTTAAACAGGACACATTTCCAATGAGATCATGGGAAGTACCCAAAGTTAGTGATTTATTAAGTCTTGAAAAAGTGTGACATGCAGCTGGATGATTGGCTTCACAGGAACAATCAAACAGATCCTTTCAGTTTATTTAGAAACACAAACATACACACACACACACACACACACACACACACCCCTACTGGCATCCTCCAACTTTCCATGAGTCAGTACTGAGCCCGTGAGAGTCTCGCTCATGCTGCACAACTTGCTCCACAATCCAAACGAAGCCGTCCCAATGACACAGTTCCCATGCAAAACCTCACAGGGAGAAACAGATGAGCTGGCAAGCAGGAGCTGACCACTAGAGAAAACTCTGTTTACGCTCCGTGTCAAATCACAGGGTTGATGGTGTAATGCGAGTGTAGTGGTGAGCTATGACACTCACTAAACTACTACAAATTAGAGCGAGGCTTCCGCTTCCTTTGCCGCTTCTGTCTTTACATTTGGTTTCAAGCCTGTCTGGCATGTAGGAACTCCCTTCCCCTTTCCTTCTTGTCCTCGCACCCAGTATCCCTCTGTAATAAAGCTGCGGTGTTGCAGACTGCAGTCAATGCAAAGTTAAAGGAAGGGGAAGAAAAACTTTTTGTGAATATATTATTGCTCAGAATCACAACCTATATCTCCTCAAGCACATCCTAAGTGCCAAAACAAGACAACTCTGACTGAACTTAACTGAAGACAGACAGTGGTACTGTATTAATATTATCTGACTTATCTTAAGCCTTGAGCACACACTTGACTCCAACACCAGCATAGCTTTGATCAACCACTTCAGACACGGACTCTACAGGCAGGCTGTGGCTGATACGACCCACCACATGTTTCAGGTGAAAACGGCGATGTAGGAATACAATGACATTGTTGAAACAGGTCAAGCAGAGGAATGCAAATGATCTGGTCAACGTGCAGATCGAAGATAAGCCAGGAGCCCGGTCCTGTGAGATGTAGTTCCAAATGTTACCATTCTGTCTGTCACTCTAGACAAAGACGACTCGCAGTCGCTACACTTCATCAAGCATGTACAGGCGGAGAAGACTATGCATCTACGTCATTGTTTTTCTACCAGTTATGATGTAGTTCTTCTCAATATACTAAATAATAAGCAACCAGCGGCATAAAGACATTGCAAAAGCAGAGTGTCTGGTCTCCCTCAGTGCCAGAGTCTCTTCAGCATCTGTAAACATTTATCACTAATCTCTGAGGGATTGTAGCAACAACAATGCCCATTGCTGTGCCACCCTGTTGTCAGATGTGGAGGACTGTAAAGTGTCTGGTATCAGATTTAGCTGTTTGTAAACATAAGTTTTCGCTTATAGAAAGCAAGGTTAGGCTGTTTTTTTTACCTGGTATGCTTTTCCATAGTGTTCTTATATTTCAAGGTGTGCATTTCTGTATGTTAGTTGTGTCATGGTTTATTTGCATTTGTTGGTTGTATAATTGCTGATGCCACTGAATTGATGGTTAACAATGGGAAACGAATATACATCACTTTATATTCATTCCATTCAAGCAATTTTCCCTTCTGCAACTTAGACAGATCACAGATAAGCACAGCTTTCTGACTGCTGTAAGGCCAAATTTGTTACCATTAACTTTATGAGTAGGAAAAATAGTACTTGGAATTCATCCTTTAAAGCCCAAATGCCAATGATGTTTTGGCAATAACTGCAGGGAAAGTCTATAAAAAGAAACAGAGGCAGTGAGCAGCGCACAATATAGCACAGTGATCATAGCAACAACAGCAGCTAAGCTAAATAACACAGGGAATCTTTATAGAGATGTAACAAATGCAAGTAGCAGTCAGATTCAGCTGTGAAGAAGGTTTTGACTTCCTTCACTGAGGTAGACTTCAAATTGTTCATACAGGTCACGTGTGAGAAGGAATGATTGCTTAACATCCACATAGTTTTTTTTGTCAAGTATAATTTGTGAGCAGCATATTTGTATCTCTTTACAAAACAATCCAGCTCAGTGGACAGACCTGTTAAATCATAACTTACACAGAATGGCTGCACAGTTAAGTACAGGGTCCAGAACAAAACTTGTTTCAGCCAAGCCATGGATTTTCACATTCACACGCCACAATTTCCCAAAGCGTACTACCTCAACACAACACTCTCCTTTGTGTCAGTACTCCAGCAATACAGTTGTTAACTCACAAATATAACCATTAACCAAGTCAAGGCTTAATAGATAGTATAGTATTTGGACTACATTTCAGACCGCCTCTAGCCTCAAAAACTCACAGCCCATTTCGTCTCAATCACCAGCAAGACTGTTAAAGTGTGTAGAGACGGTGTGATCCTTAATGGATTATATCAGCTGCTTGTGTGTGTGAACAGAATGCTGTTGCTAATGCTGTTCCTAATGGGAAAATGGTTGGAATTCCACACAAAAAATCTCCCAACCCCTCATTTCAATTCTTTGAATTCCAGTTTCCTGGCTGTTAAGCCAAGGTTAACCTTTACAGACAACGGTGTGCTAATACTACAGGCATGGCCGTCCCTTTTCTTTTGTTGATCCCCTGAATCCAAATCCCCTGGACAGTGGTTCCTTTTAATGAAGTGCTGGCATACACTAACACAACCTGTAACCAAAAAACGTGTAAAGTAAGTGATTTTGGGTGTTGGGAAAAAGTCAAATTGAATAGCTTCCAAGTCCAGGACCCTTTAGTTGATAATACCAGTGAGTGTTAGTGATGGTAATTACAGCTTTTTTGAAGGGAGCCGGATCTTATGGCTACATTCCTTTCCCAGAGCTGGCTCTGCTCCCCAACAGCTCTTCCTTTAGTACCACTTCTCAAGATTTCTTGCAAGAAATTAATATGCAAGGTTCTTTATCTGCAATACTTTAAAACAGTCTGTCATATTGATTGTTAAAAGGTGGCATATAATGGCTCTAAGTCGGGAGCCTCCCATTGTTCACTTAAAAGATCAGACTCATCCCAGACTGACCCATCACCAGTGAGTGAGAGGAGTATGAATGATAAAGAATTTGGCTTTTTTGTGGATTCACTCACAGAGGGGCTCGATGACTAATGAGTCTAAAACTAATAATGTCTACACTTCGGTCTGAGCTTATTATACAGTTAACAAGACAGACATTTCATAAGCTCATCCGCCTCTGACATCATGGTTGTATGAATGACACGCAGTGCCTAATAAAATGGCACAGGAGGTGAACAGAAACACTGAAATTAATATTCCTGCACCTGGTTATTAACTTTTTTTTAAAAGGCTACAGAGACATGTATGACAGACATGATCTGTATCTATCTGAAGTTGTTGAGTGTACAGGACACAGAGCATTCCTTTATAAAGAATAGGCTTCTGGCTTGTGTAAAAACCGTATTAGCATGCTGAGACACATCTCAGAAACACTTACTAATGTTCCTACCATAACCTCCACTGACGATGATCTGGCATATATCAGAGCACCACTGTTCCCAGCTAAACATTACCACCTTCTCTGAGAACATGATAAGCCACAGCATGTAGCTATGACGTTCGTTGCTGGTTGCAAAACCCTGTGGTGATGTGCCTCGCATTCTCACATCAGTTCATGCAAACCAGCCTCCATGCAAATTCAATGCAGGACAAGCTATAATTTTATTTTCTGTATTATTATTAAAACTGCCCCGTCCACGTACCTGGCTTATCTAACTTCTGTTTTGCACTCACAGCAGGATGGCAGTAAAATCTTTGTATACAG
Source organism: Micropterus dolomieu (assembly GCF_021292245.1). Classification (NCBI taxonomy): domain Eukaryota; kingdom Metazoa; phylum Chordata; class Actinopteri; order Centrarchiformes; family Centrarchidae; genus Micropterus; species Micropterus dolomieu. The sequence continues at coordinate 19,129,380 of NC_060160.1, forward strand.
TGCACACAGTGTATAATTGACATAGGGTATTAGGAAACAAACTAGACACAAACAAGGGTAATAACAAAGCCAGTCAAGAAATGATGTTGCGTGATGGAAAATGTTAGAAGCGCCAACAACTTATAATAAGAATCCCTGGCAAGTTGAACTAATTATATATTTCAAGTATTTCAACAGTGAAAAATATATATATCTTTTATATATAAAATAACTTATTATTGTATGTTCTAATGTGTCATTTCTCACATTACCTTAAAGACCACACAGATGAGATTCATCGACCAAAGCAAGAAACCTAAAAGAGCAACGTGTCAAAGTCCTGGGTGATTTCCAAATCACCTTCGCCAATCCCTCCAACCCCTGTGACCACACGTTTAATATGATGAACGATGAGTGTGCGCTACACAGTTAGAGAGGAGCTGTCACGAAGAAAGACACACCTTTATGAGTATTTCAATTGAACTTTCTAGCACCCCAAGTCAAAGTTTCTTTATTTGCCTATAAGTCAGTACTCAGTCAGTACGTGGCCCAGAGTTTGTGCTATTGTTTGGCTTGCGGCCTTCTGTTTTCTAATCAAATCAGGGGCAAAGAAACGGGAACAACACAGCAATATCCGTATTCAGCATGCAAATCCTTTTCCTAATTCAGGAGCTCTTAGCAACAGAAAATGACTCTCTCTCTGTTTATTGGAAAGTTGATAACAGACGCCACACCGAAGCACCTCTAAATACTTTGCTGCTTGTGGCAAGTCTGTCATCTGCATCAGTGTTGAGCGTTTTCCAGAGCATTGAAAACAAATAATACAGAGTAACAGCACTGTGGATAGAACCTCCCACTGACAAGCCCCTGCCTGCACTGTTAGTAACACAAAGCCGCTCCTGCTTGATTCATACTGACTCATGTATTAAATCCCGGCGACCAATGAATCACATCTCAAGTCGCTATGTGATATTCCTCTAGACACTAGCTTGATAAGATACCTGCAACTGCATGATCATTGACGATAGAACTGGGAAATATTGGTCATTTCAGTCCTCAGTTTTATCATGTTGAGTCATCTAGGAAGATCTTTCCTTGGCTACTCCGTGCCTGCCACCGCCTTTATTCGTTATTTAAATCCCTCTAGGACAAACAGAGATGTTTTTTTGTTTTGTTTTTTTACAAGTGCTGGTAATTTGGGATGCATCTACACCAACTTTAGTCTCCTCTGTAAAGTTTACACATTTTCGTGCAACATGCCGTTATCTTTCTTGACAAAATACTTGTTCAAAGCACGTTCTTGCCGTCCTTTGGGCAGTTCCTCTTTACTGTACTATTACAGTAGTAACTACTGGCCATAAAGAGAACTTTCACCCACCACACTCCCACATAACAGCATGTAACATGGTGGAAAATCCTAGTTCCTAATTGGCTGATTAATATGTTCTCTCACAAGGAAGAAAAAAACCCAACTTCAAACCGGCTATTAAGGAGACTGCTAATCTGCTGACTCTTTCAGAGCGAAGGCCACAGTGTGTGACCCTGTTTCCCAGATGTTTGGCAGTACATCTTAATAAAGCTCTTCCGCCCCTCAAGATCCACTCTGAACTGCCATCTTCAGTGCCCCTCCATAACAACCTCTGGCACTCAAGCCCCCCCCCCCCCTCAAGTGGCTCTTGGGAGACTGGGAGGCAGTCTTGCATTGATCCCCTTGGGAAAAACCCCTCCCCACCTGGCAACGGTGAATAGCCTCCCCTCAGCAGTGCAGGAGGCACAAGCATAAAGGGTGTCTCCGAGGATTAGGCCCCAAGTCTTCACAGACCATTATCAAACAGCATGAGCCAGAACACTGGAGATTAGACACTGAGACCGATGGCCTGGATTTATTTCTTATCCCTTGATGGAGGAAAGAATTTATGTCACTACAAGGTTTTTCTGCGTAAAACGGTCTTTCATAATGTACAAGATGGTTTGATTTCCACCTGCCTTTGGCCTCACAGGGAGCTGTTAATATGGTGTTAATAATTAGCCTGAAGGTCGGCAAATAAACCATAGTGGACAATAGAGACTGAGCACACACACACGCAAGCTGATCCTGCATTCCACACCGACAGTCAAGGTCAAAACCTTATGCTGGGAAGGTTTGGGGGAATTCTATTTTTTAAAAGTGAAACTAACTGTGCTTTGTGTCGTCTACAAAAGTCACTTATTCACTAAGCAGCGTAAAATATTAACATGATTTTGTTAAGATTCTTTAGATTCCTGAAATGTGTGTGTGTAAAAAATGAACTCCATTGAATAGGACAACCATAATAGTAAAAAAAGGGCTACTATAGCAACATTTACATTTTTGGGGATTCAAACTTATAACATACACCAATAAAAAATACAGGATGAGAGAAAGGACAAAATAACTTAACCATAAATAGAGAGTGACATGTTTTAGGCCCCATCTACACTACTCCGTTTTAGTTTAAAAACGGAGGATTAAAACAAATACAATCTCAGTCCACACCAGTGTTTTAGCTGCGTTTTAGAGTTGATCTCCGTCTACATTAAAACGACTGAAAATGCACATCTAGTGGCTGTGCACATATACTGGGCATGCGCATGCCGGTGTAAACATGAAGCAGATGGTCTATTCTGTAGTTACAGAAGATTTGGTGAAAGCAATGCAGAGAAAGAATCACACCGGGGTTTTTTTTGCACGGACCAATAACAAGCTGGGCCTGTTACTGAATCTAACACGGGAGTGTTGCAGTGGAAAACAAGGGAGTCCTTGCAAAGTAAACAGCAACACAACGGCGTTTTAAAACGAAAACGCAGTAGTGTGGATGGGGCCTTAGAGAGGCAGGATTCTCTCAAATTTAATCCTGTAAAAACTCCCCCTGTGCTCGACCCTGGCTCTTAAAGGATCCAGCTGTGCCAGCTAACCTCAGTGCACAGGCATGTGATGATCCACTTAGGCAACTCCTCCATCAACAAGCCCCCCCCCCCCACTAGCACACAGGCTGGTTTGGAGCTAATCAAAATTCACATTTCCTCTAGACAACACACACCAACTGGGCCCCGAGGTGTGAGTTCATTGTAAACGTTACCACCAATTTGATACTTTACAACCAAACTGCGGTCCTGTTAGCGCCTCTCTGCAGAGTCCACACAAGCTGGTGGCAGGACAGCTGCGCGAAGTGTGGAGGGAAGAAGGTCAGGAGGAAGACTTAATTTACTTCACATCAAGCGGTTTATCACATGCAGTTTTATAAAAGGTGCAATGCTGTTTTCCTCTGGTTTAGACCTTAATAACACAGCAGTCAAATGAGGAATTTGACAGCTTGCTTTGATACTAACTTACTTGTCTTTTGTGTACGTTATTAAACACAGGAGAGATATGTTTTTGTCCTACAAGACACAGCATTAATCACATAAATGATCTTTTACAATAACATGTAATTAACATCTCAAATCCATTCCTGTGTGTATCTGTGGTGTCACTAAAATGTTCTAATGCACTGCAAGCTCTTATAACAAAACGTCAACTGAATGTTAAGTGTTATGAAGGCAGCTGATAAAGAGTTTTATTGATTCAAATGAGTTTCCAAGAGGCCAACTAACAGGAACACCCAAAGCAGAAAGCCTGCAACTAATGTGGGTAATCCACCGGAAGAGCTCTATAGGAGGAATGCCATTGTGGGAGGCTGTAAAATTATTTACATTGAAATATACAGTTTTGTGAGGAGTACGGGGGTCTGAGCCAAACAATGAAGTGAAATACAGTGAATGTGGAATCTTATTACAATAGTAGTTATAATGATACACATAAACTTATGCAACTACAGATGTTATGGACAGAATAAAGGTCTGTCGGGAGTCTCAGTGTGTGACTTCAAAACCCTGCTAAAAAAAGGTGCAGGCTCACCTGAGCTGCTTGTGATTAACGCTACAGGTAATTAAGCAGAGAAAGAGTTCCAGTCTAGGAGCTCCATCAACAAGCCCACTCAGAGATGCAGCCATCCCTGTCATCATATATCTATGTCCACAGCCCCATGCCCACTGGTCTGGAAAAGCTGCAGTGAATGGAGATGATCCGTTCGTCCCCCCTAGAACCGCTTTAAATGTGTACATTCTGCACACACAGCTACATTCCTCCCTGGGGTTAGGTAGTGCAGAGGAAATCCTTATATTTAAAAGAGATGCTCCTGCTGCCTCATGTCTGTTAATGCTTGTTTGAGCTCCTGTCATTGGATTGACAGGCTAGACGCACAAGTGCTACATAAGGATTATAATCATACTCCACCACAGTGATGAAAGTTTAGCTTATAGTTGGAAATAATGAGGGGGCTTATGTGGATTCCCCATCATCTAATTCTTCTGGAAAAGGGAATCCTAAGTGCAGAACAACAACGACAAAAAAAAAAAAAAAAATACTTCTTTTCAACAGCTGAAAAGAATATCTGGGTACCTCTTGGAGTTTAAATACTTTACTTTATGCTGGTTTTGTCTGATAATACAGACAACACAGCTTCTTTTCACTTCAAAACTCTTTGACTCTTCAGAGGAATTGGAGCTGGATAGTCACCACAACCATTTTATTGTTTACCTTGACCAGACATGGTGCTTCCTTTCACCATGTGCATTCCCCCTGTCTGTTAACCACATCCAATCATTACCCCACACAGATAGCGCATTACCAGCAGCACTGCCCCTTAATTACCACCCATCCATCCACAGCATCGGTGCTAGGCCAACGCCAACTGGCTGACGAACTAAATCAGTCTGAAAATGTTTTAACTCCAAGTGCGTTTTCCGTCGTGCCAAGGTGATTTCGCGCTGGACATCTGAGCTGCAAAATGAGCTGTGAGAACGTGCAGTCGCTGCAGAGTGGCCTTTTGAAGAAACAGAGAAACAGATTTTCATGAGGGCGGCACACGTCTCTTCCAGCCAAAAGCCTCCTCTGGCCAAAGCTGACCCAAAGGGACAGGCGCAAAGGAAAAAGGGAACCATTGACATACTGGTATTCTTCAGCCAAAGTGGAAGCCCAGCGTCAAATGTGTTCAGTAGAGAAGAGAGGAGGTGCAGGGGCGGTGGGGGGGGGGGGGTTGAAGGA
>NC_060160.1:19134482-19201220 GCF_021292245.1 Micropterus dolomieu
AGGGAAGGGGGGGGGGGGGGGGCGGTGGGGGGGGGGGGGTTGAAGGACAGAGCAGGCAAACAGATACAATGAGGCCTTGTGTCAATGCTGTTGCTCTGTGACCGAAGATAATGAACACTAAAATAATATGTAATTTGAGTGGCCCTCAGCATGCAAAGTCAGCACCGCTGGCTGCACCAGTCATCTTGGCTGTCTGTGATTCTGACACATTCTGGTTTGATGTGCGACTGTTCAGGATTTTCAGCTGTATAAAAAGGGGTTGGCTGAGCTCCACAGCCACACAAAGAGCCTCTCTGCCAGTCTGGACTGTAGGAGGGGAGTTCATTGCTCTCTCAGTTCAGTAAAGCCTTTACTTTTCCAGCATTTTTCCATTTACCTCTGCTGTACTTGAGTGTTATGTTAGTTCACTGTCCTGGGTAACCAGATATACCATTAGGAATAACCCTACTTATTAAAACTCTATATATAAGACTGCTTAATTCATAGGCAGCAATTACCAGAGAATACTGAATATAATTGCACTGATCTTACCTTCCCCCATTGGGCCCTGGTGAAAAGCAGAATGGGACCCCTCTGGCATGGCACTCAAGCCCCTAGAACTGACAAAACAAAACATTAACGGTCAAACAGAACCCAAGCACTTTGTGTCAGGGCATACATCATGGCAATGTTTATCATTCTTGGTGGGTTCTCATTAAAAAAGTGTCCTCCCTTTACGTTAGTCTTTTAAAGTTTTTTTTATTCTTTTGTAAATTGACCCATGCTTTCTTTGCTGGCCTTGCTCACTGAACGTAAACTTGCTACTGTCTATTCAGGTCTTACATAAAAAGGAAATTCTTCCCATTCCCCGGCTCACTGCTCTGTATTGGCTCATGCCAACCACTTGCTATTATATAGCAAAGCTGGGGCTGAGGTATGCACGGTAGAGGAAACTGTGATATAAGCTCAGGCTAATCAGTAGAGAAAGGGCAGTCTAACAGTCTGGCTTAACATGAATTTACGCTCAAGAGATTTAGCAGCTACCAAGAACTCGTTTATGGATGTGACATGAGAACCTCTGTGACTGCCATTTGAGAAATAAACAAATAAATCCATGTCACATCAAAACAAGTCTCTCATTATCTGTGCAAATGTCTCGTGACATTACAGGTTCACCCCTGGTGGCATAATCCCTCATGCCAGGCTGCAGTGTTGTTAATGATGAGGTGTGTGTCCCCCCCGGAGCCACTGTGCTGCCTGTTTCTCACATCACTGCCTCTCTGGCTCCTTACAACAAATTAACATGGAAGACTGTGCATGGGAACTTGTCTCCTTGTGATTCCTGGTGAGTCTCCGGCCATTTAAACATTACATTCTTGGGCCAGCTAGATCAGAGGAGCGGGAATTCTTCAGGGATTAGGATTGGGTATTGTTCCTAGCGCGTTTGCTGGCCACTGTGCCGAGCTGACAGCCAGGCCAGCTGAGGCCAAACCAAGCCCACTGCCAGGAGGTTCACCAATTAAGATGTGCAGGAATGCATGGAGAAAAGTCACAGAGCTGGATCCACACATTAAGATCACTGCTTCACTGTAGCGTCCCTGCAGCAGCAGCCTGAGCTCAAGAAGCACTTGTTTACTGCTTCAGCAGCCATAAAGCTATTATAATTTCATCCTACAGCAAAACAGAAGTGAAATGGGGAAAATATCTTATTTATCCTATCAAAATCAAATGTAGGATCCATTTTTTGGATCAATAAGCCAACTATGCAAGCTAGAAAACACACTGTATATGTAAACAATCCAGGTTTTAAAATATTCTTTAAAAAAATGCATTGCAAATGTTTTATACAATGCAATTTGCTGAGTAAAACTAAATTAAACACAAATCTTTGTTTACAACCTCTATAGGGCACCTTTAATATAAAGTTCCCTCCAAAAGTATTGAAACGGTAAAGACTTTGTTTTTGTTGTTCACTAAAGACATTTTGGTTTAAGATCAAAATATGAGTATGAGACAAGAGTTCAGAATTTCAGCACTCATTTCCTGGTATTCACATCTAGATGTGTTAAACAACTCAGGACATACCAACCTATGTTTGAACCCATCCATTTTCAAGTGAGCAAAACTATTGGAACATGTGACTGACAGATGTTTCTTGTTGCCCAGGTGTTGCCTTTTAGGTTGATTGTCCAAACATTAAATAGTTCTGCATGACTAGTCTAAGTTTTTATCTTTGGTTCAAACCTATAAAGACTGCATTTCCTGTTAAAAAGGATAAACCAACATGAAGACCAGAGAGCTGTCTATGGGAGAAAAGCAAGCCATTGTCGAGCTGAGAAAAGAAGGAAAATCGACCAGAGCCATTGGACAAACATTGGGCACAGCAAACACAACAATTTGTGCTGAGTGTCCTCAAAAAGAAAGAAACTACTGGTATACTGAGCAACAGACGTCGAACAGGTCGGCCATGGAAAACAACAGTAGTTGATGACAGAAATATCGTGAGAGCTGTGAAGAAAACCCCCAAAACATCAGTAAGTGACATCACCAACCACCTCCACAGTGCAGGGGTGAAGGTATCACAATCCACTGTTGGAAAAAGACTCAGAGAGCAGAAACAGAGGCCATACCACAAGATGCAAACCACTCATCAGCAGGAAGAATCGGAAGGCCAGATTGAAAGTTGCAAAGAAGTACAGAGATGAGCTGCGGAATTTCTACAACACCATCTTATGGACTGCTGAGACCAAGATTAATCTCTACCAAAGTGATGGAAAGGCCAAAGTGTGGAGAAAGAAAGGAACTGCTTATGATCCGAAGCATACAAGCTCATCTGTGAAGCATGGTGGAGGTAATGTCATGGCTTGGGCGTGCACGGCTGCTTCAGGAACAGGCTCATTAATATTTATTGATGTAACTGATGATGGTAGCAGCAGAATGAATTCAGAGGTGTACAGAAACATTTTGTCTGCCAGTTTACAGAGAAATGCATTGAAACTAATGGGGAGGAAGTTTATCATGCAGCAGGACAATGACCCAAAGCACACTGCCAACAAAACAAAGGACTTCATCAGGGGGAAAAGTGGAAGGTTTTAGACTGGCCAAGTCAATCACCTGACCTGAACCCAATAGAGCTGCATTTCACCTCCTTAAGAGAGCTTCCTCCTCTTTAAGGAGAAACACACGGGGTGTTTCTCCTTAAGAAGGAAGAAACACCCCGAAACAAACAAGAACTGAAAGAAGCTGCGGTAAAAGCCTGGGATAGCATCACAAATGAAGAAAGCAACAGTTTGGTGATGTCGATGGGTCGCAGGCTTGAGGCAGTTATTGCAAGCAAGGGTTATGCCACCAAATATTAAATGTTATTTACTTTAAGATTATTTGTTCCATTCCTTTTGCTCACCTAAGAATGCTGTGGTCTAATACAAACGGTGATATGTCCTAAGTTTAACTTTAAGTTGTTTAACACATCTAGATGTGAATACCAGGAAATGAGAGCTGAAATTCTGAACTCTTGTCTCATACTCATCTTTTGATCTTAAACCCAAATGTCTTCAGTAAACAACAAAAACAAAGGAATTTGCCTTACCGTTCCTATACATTTGGAGGGGACTGTACATATTTATTTCAATAAAAAAAATTAAAAAATCTTCTTCTCAATTTGTGGTCTGGGTGACTTTTTTATTTTTTATGTTTAGCGACAAAGAAGGCTAATATTATCTAGATGTCCAGAGTGTGCTTCAGGAACTTTAAGGCACAGAATGTACTTTGTGTCTGTAAATTGACAAATCCAGCCAGCATCACCATTTGAATCTGTTGTGACATGTCTTCAACATGGATCTGACTGAAATCAATAATCTTGTTGCATCTTTCAGAGAATAACAAATGCTGTAAAACAAGTAGATTTATGCTCCATCAATTCAGCACTGCTACAATCACATTCTTAATCCAAGAATGAAGCCTCCTCAAAAAGCCTTTGACCAAGCTTGGCCAGTTGATTTTCAAGTGATGGGTTAGTTTGCACAACCTGCAAGAGTAGTATTCATGTCGAGGCCGGGCAAGCTTTGAACTTGTCTCAGTGAAGAGTGAACTAATAAAATCCTCTGATAATCCCACCTGCCATGACTTTATCTTAGTTAACCCCACTTAGACCAAATCTATGCTAATCTGTGTTTGGTCAATAAGAGGCTAGACTAGGAATAATAGGTTCAAAACATACAAATACTGTGGACGTCTGGGTCTTAAAAATGTTTTAACTTTACTTATTAAAGGCGGTCAGAAGGTGGAAAAAATGGTTTGGTGGAGAAAATATTTGAAAATGTCTAGCAGGATTTCAAGAAGCAGTGTAACCCACAATCTTAACACATGTGGACAGAATTCAACAATAGTAACTCATTAACTTTCACCTACTGTTTGCTGACATATGGCAACTCCAAATCCTTGTTTTCCCAGGGAGGGGGCACAGCCACATTTCAAATCCTAAAGAAAACACTACATACAGGCTAACATTCATGCCAAGCTGGCCACCTGTGCTTAAACTAGCTGCCATTTCACACAAATGGAGAGCATTTGGTTCCCACAGCTGACAACTGAATTACCCGCAGCATGAACCTCCTGCATGGGAATCTACAACTTGCCCCTTAACTGAAGACAGATGCTACAAGAGCCCATCTGACGGTTATTAAAAGAAAGACTTGCAATGGATCACTTCTTCAGACGGGCTGATAAAATTCCTTGTTCCTCTAATCGCCAGGCTTAACACTCATCCAGGCAGTCAAAGCCTGGATTCTTTTCTTCAAAACACAACAAACAGATGATTACGGGGGGCAGATGCTGGCAAGATGCAACACTCGTGCAAATAAAAAAAACAGATTTATACTGAGTCATCACCACAAATGTGTTTAAAGCCCCCAAAATAGGCACAGACAAACACCTTGAACGAAGATCTCAGGTCTCATGTTAAAGAGAAAAGGTCCTCGGGGGGTGATAACTATCAGGAACATTTTTCACCACTGACAGCCCGTCAAGGTTACAACAGAAGTGAAACCACTCAACATGTCTACAGAGGAAGCCAAAGGAAAGCAAGACTTCTTCTCTTGGGGAGACATGTCACTTTCTCTGTCTCTTAAATAAGGGTTACAGACAAGTCAGTGAGAATGTGACATCAGATTTAATCAACAAAAAAAACATTACTGGGTGCCAAGATTGCTTCCAAGTAATGACTGTGTTTACATTTAAATCCTGATGTGTCACAGTGGAGTCTCCAAAGCAAACACCCATCCACCAGCTGTCCTCCCGCCAACTGATTACATACAGGTTGGATCCAGCATCTAAATCCAAAAAAACGAGAACATAATCGCCCCTTTTGTGCAACAAATAACAGCACAAATGGGCTCTTCCTCATGCGGAACAAGTTGATGGGAGGAGAAGCTAAGAATAGTTCAGAGAATTCCGGCTGCACCTCACATTGCATTCACCGTCTGCCCCAATAAGGCCCATGGGAATCTGGAAGTATGACATAAGCCCACTGGGATGTCTCTAGTCAGACACACTGGTGTGGGATTCTTTAAGACATCAGTCAGGACGGATATTTACATTCAGAACAAATAAAAAGCAAACCTGGCAAGGCAGGCAGTGGTCCAGGGTTATACAGGCTAACTGAGAGAGAAAGTCTTTATTTATTATTTCAGCATTGGTGCCATGTTTATCTTGCAAGACCTCTCTCTCACCCTGTCGACCCCAGCATAAAATATCCCCTGACAAAAAGCCTTTCTGTGAGTGGCCTCTTTCCCACATTACTCCTGCAGTTTGTCCCCTGACATACAGGCCTTAAGAGACTAACAGCTTTTCATTCACTGGGGAAAACAACAAACCCTCACGGTCTCTCTTCATCTCAATCAAATCCGCAGCTTCCACAAAAGCACCGCCCTAACCCGTGACTTCCCACAGACACACAACATATGAGCCTCTTATTTTAGTCCACTGCATGTTGAGCATGCTGCTCAGATGTGGCCAATAAGTGATCCATCCCAATGAACACCCACAGGGCAGTGTGAGGAGTATTGCCCATATGGTGCATTTACACCCCAGCCAAAATTGCCCTTAATGGAAGAATAATCGCTCCCTGCTGTGCTGAAAAAAGAGAAATAGCAATTTTCACCTCCCCATCAATGACCTATAACCACAGAATGCATACCTGGCAAGTGAAGTTGGCAACTGCCATCCTAATTCACAGATAACAAGCGAAGACTTCCAGTTCTTTAAAGTTATAAATGATAGACAACCAGAGGGTAAGTTGTCCTCCATACTGCCCTGCAGTATTTGCACTGGAAGGCTGCCGGGTAAAATGAAACGACAAGTCTTCAAATAGAATTGGGGTGTTCCCATTTAAAGGTGCCTTACACCACATCTGCACCTAAACGGCTCCCTCGTGCCTTCATGGGGCCTTGTCAACATCATAACAACAAAAACACAGAGTCGGACGTCCCGTGGGCGTCTGGATTGCTAAATCATTTAAGGCAAACACTCTTCGCTGTCAAACAAACACAAAGACCGTTAACTCTCACAGTCCCAGCTGAAATTTGCAAATGCAGAACGTCATGGTCTGATGAGATCCAGGTCTATCCCAGGTCTATCAGCATCAAATAAGCATTGAACCACTAACTAACAAAGAAGATGACCCTGATGTAGGTTTATTTTAATGTTACAAGGTCTCTTGAAACCATCCTTACATTCTGCAGCTGCAGCATTCCAAGACTTGGGAGGAAGGAATAAAGCACCAACTCTGAGATCCAAGACACACTTGGGCAGTTTCCTGTCTGGACCACCTGGAAGAGAGCGCTGTTCATCTCAGTCAGGCAACATTTATCTGAGATGAAGTTGAGACGTTATTGTCTGAAAGGTCAAGTGAGGTCAAAGGGGTAAAATTGAACTTTTCACTAGTAACTGATTGATTTTTTCCCCATTCTTCTTTAACAGCTGGTGGGGGAAGTCATTGGCCTAAGAACAGCCTGCATTTCAAACCTCACTGTGCCTCAACAGGGTGCTCATTAGAAAAAACAATTAGGTTTGCTGGGGCCAAGTATGGGCACCACAGGGGGGAATGGGATGCAGGAAAAAGGGGAAGTGGCAAATGATTCAACTGTAGCATGGAGGTTAGTTTGTGTCACAAGTTAAGTCTCATCCTGTATAAAAAGACAGACAAAAAAAGACTCCCGCAGCTGATCAAAGTTCACTCAACTGAAAGTGTTTCTGCCCAAAGATAAACATTGCTCATCTGACTGAAACTCCAGCCTCAAGTTCTTGTAGCTTTGAGGTTGTGAAATTATATGAAGCATAAATGCACCTAAAATCTGTGTGTAAGTAATGCAGCGTCAAAGGCGGGTGAGCTCATCCTCACGGGATGTGTTAAATTCATGGGCAGAAACACACGCCTGTAGATGTTTTGTAACTTTGACACTGGCTGAAATGGTGCAAAGGTCAACTTAATCTCTCACTCTGCTTTTTACAAAAGCTAATAAAATGCCCGGTGTTGTTCAACAGCCCTCAAAAACACCCTCTTAATACAGACATGACAACCACAGAAGAGAAACCCTTTGACATGTTGCTTAACTGGCATCCTAGATAATGTTGAGTTAGCTCAGATTTGGTAAAGTCAAAGTGATAAAAAATAGTTCCCGTACCGAATTCGTCAACTTCTCTCCTTCCAACGACTATCGTTATTATCCTCAGGAAAAGTTTTCTCTGAAGTTTCTTCTTGCTGAAAATCTTAAAGTTATTCCGATACTTAGTTTCTTCTTTTCACATGGTTAAAAGTCGCTCAGACACACACACACACACACACACACACACACATCCCAGCGCAGGTCTTCAGCTCGTACTGCGTCCAAACACTGCTGCATCTTTGAAGGTCTGCGAAGAACTCGTGCCGCATTCAAGACGTGTCGGAAATATAGCTACGAATTGGTAGTGAACGCACGTGAACACTACAATGTGACTCTCCTTTGGTTCGGCTTAATGTCGATTGGAGATTGAAATTTTAGTGACTGTTACTGCTTGACCTTAAGTGGAATAGCTACTGGTCACAGAAAAACTGCTGTTGTTGTAGGATGCATTTTGTTGTTTTGTTTGCAGTTGTCACTTCCCAACAGTACTTAAACGTTAAAAAAAAAGAGAACCTAAAAGCTGTAGCTTCCTTAATTTTTTAAAAGTTTTTGTGAAAAGCAGGAATAGCCTAATATCTATGAAAGGCCACCTGTCTTAAGTGTATCTAATTTACGAGGAGCAAGTGAATGTAACAAAGGGCCGCCTGTTTTTGACAGCCCAGTGTCTGTTTTGGTGACTGTCAAGAGGTTTTCCCACATCTTAACATCTGGCCTGCATAGTTTGGTAATTTATGTCAGTATGAGATAGTTTTCCCACAAAAGTATCTTTTAAATTCAAAAGTATCTTAGTAATATATATATATATATGTATAGAGAGAGAGAGAGAGAGAGAGAGAGAGAGAGAGAGAGAGATATATATATATATATATAGAGAGAGAGAGAGAGAGAGAGAGAGAGAGAGAGAGAGAGACAGATATAGATAGATATAGATATATAGATATAGATATATAAAAGTTATAAAATAAAAGATACCAATGACAGGCTTGTGAAAAAGACAACACATTTTAACCCGCCATTTACGTTACTTTTATGTCGGTCAGGTCAGTTCACTGGGGGCGGCTCACAAAAGATGGCTTCAGTGAATCAATTGGGTGAGCGCTAATTTATGTTACCCTTAAATAGAGAGAGGCGCTTTTGCTTTGCACAACGCCCTCTCGGCCATGCCCCCCAGGAGATTATCTCAAGAACCCCATACATGCTGTGAAGAAAACAATATGCTGGACGACTTTACTGAAAGAGTCAACACAGTGTGAAAATGCAGCGCTTATTGTTATGCATACAGAGGCTCCATTATGCCACAATGTGCATCTTTATTGTCTTAAATATATGTTACAAAGCAAGAGATGCATCCTAATGATTCTGAATAAGACAAATATTTTAGAATAAAAGAAAGAGTTTGTGTAGCCAATATTAATCTGAGTAGATTGTCTAATAAACCAATGTCGCCATCTGCTGGTAATAACTGATGAGTGTCACGTAGGAAACGTTTCAGTAACTATATTGTCAAAACCTTAAGACTAAAGTCTCAAGGCAGTACAGTGGAGGACTATTCCTTATTCAGAAATGATAAAGCTCTATAAAAGATATAGGCCTAATATGTTGTACTGTTGTAAATCAACATAATACAAGACCACAGTGGATATGGTCCCTATGGGAATGTGGTTTAAGGCGTAAGACAGGTTAACATGTCTGGAATAAACATGGTTTAGACCCCACTGAGTCTGCAGTTCAAACTGCACCTGTGTATTAGTCTAAACCTATGGTCTAAACCCAGTAGCTGTGTTCTGTAGTGATCACCTAACTGCCACTAGATGTCACTGTCAGAGACAGAGACATCTAACTGTTAGCAGAGACATTTGTTTCTCTTATCTCTTAGTCGGTCTCACACAAAAACTGACAACATCAGTTGTTTGAAAGTAACAGTTTAACAGAGGCTGAAAGGCATCACAAGCTCAAAAATTGTCAGGGTGTGCTCTTTATGTTGAATTTAGATAACAGATTAAATTAAAGCTGCAAGCAGCGATGAGCGGGCCCGAACACCTCTCGCTCGTCGGGGTGTGCCGTACCCGTGCAGCTGTCGCGTGGTACCACTTCCTTCAAGTTGGGGTGTCCTGCATCTGTCATTTCCGCAAGGTTAAGCACAGCCGTTGAATAATGGGTCGTGCTATAAGTTAACACTGCACATATCATACAGGTGATGTGTGGAAAATAGCTGAAGTTGTGTGGTTGATGTGTCAGTTACTACTTTAATTCAACGTGGCTGAATTTCCGTGGGTTTAAAGGTACAGCTCTTAAAAAACAGCTTCCTGTTTCATGGCGAGTAATTACTCACCAGGATGACAGCATTTGATAAGAACTCAGAAGTTTCACAATGTAACATCATTAAAGCATTATGGCTTTCCTGCAGAAGCACACATCACATAGCAGGTCAACCTGCTATGTGATGTGTGATTGTCCTAAGTCTCTTAGGGGTTGACATGTGATTTTGGGACAGAGCTGACCATGTCTAGTCCATTTACATGCTACTTCCTTTTCATTGCGAATCATCAAAATTGAACACCAGGCCATGGACACACCATTTGATCAATCAAAAAAAAGCTTCGCAATTTACTATTGCAAGGCCTTTATGGTCGCACTGCCCACGTTTGAAGTCGGGTTAAAGCTCTAGGACAAGTTCGTCAATGTACGGAGCCTATAAAAAAAATGTAAAATCAGACATTCAATGCAATATGGTGGACTTCCTGTTGGATTTTGCATATGGGTCCAAGAGACTTTTCTTTAAGTCCCTGCATTCTAAACTTGCCTACAAGATTAGGTATCTCTAGGTGAAACACACAGAAATCTTGTAGGGAGCGCTATAGAGCCATTTTTCCAAACACATGCCCTTGAACCGTATCAGTCACATTTTGTTTGAATGCAAACATAATGACTTATAGGTAAAAGTATATGCCTAAAGTACTATTTAAACCGTCCATCTATGATTAAAACTGATAAATTTGCTGATCCCACACACAAGGAAACTGAAGTTTCAGAACAGCAAAATGCAATAAATGAACATGTGCATAGTTTAAGATAAGGAACCTTGAAAAAAAACTTTAAACATTAAATAACCAAATGTAAAAAGTGAAATTGCACTTGAGAATGGAATGAGCACAAAGCAGTTTTAGCAGCATGAAATAGTCATTTCACTTGTAGCATCAACAACTAAAGTGTGTCTCATGACGCAAGACAGTAGTGCACTGGTTAACAGTTACGTCAATAAAAACAACTTCCAAAATCTCCCAAGTACCATTTGATATTTTTATTCAGTATAAACATGATGATCCTGCTAAAGTTACAGAAACCTATTCCACGTCATATGTACAAACTTGATACGTTTACAATTTGGAATATTCAACAGCAATGCTGCTTCATAAGGAGGTACCAATAAGCATTATTTAATGTATGCTTCATGCTTGTTCTAAAAACACTTGTGAAAAATCACTGACAAAAAAAACCTTCGAGTAAAATATTACTTTCTCAAAATTCTAAGATTATGTACAACATTAAACATGTATGTGTAATCCATTGCAACAACGGTGTATAAAACAGGATAAAAACAAATCTGACAGAATAAAGAAGCTGGCCTGACAGGACTTGCTGAGTTGAAAGTATTACAATATAACATTAAATATACACTAAATTTCCCAGAGGTCCATTTTAAGAAGACACAGAGGAATCTAGACTCTTACTTTGAAGTAGCAGACCAATGTGGACCTACTGACAATTAAGGGTCTGACATTAAAAGTGTTTCAAAAACAGCTGTTCACTGACAATCAGATAATTTAATGGAAGCAAGTAAAACAAAGTAGATATCCAGTGGTAATCTACCTCCGCACTAATGAAAAGCCCTTTTAACCTGAGTACACACTGATATCCAACAACTCATACGAACAGACCACTGCACTAAAAACAAGCTTAAAGTCACATCTCACCCTTAAAAATTCATCCATATATGGACTAAATGAAAACAGATCTCTGCCAGCATTCAAACTTTCTCTCTCATCAATCTGAGTATGCTCAGTGTACGACACAGCCTCAGAATCAGCGTCATTCACTTCCAGGAACAAGGGGTCAAAGGTGAGGACTGCTGGGTCAGATGGGCTTGGTGGTGCTATTGTAGACCAGACGCTCTCTGTCCTCAAAGGTGACTGGGACGGTGTTGACGGGCACACGTTGGTGTTGTGAAGACTTCTTCTTTCCTTTCATGAGGCAGTACACCAGGATGCACAGTAGGATGAAGATAGCTACACCCAGGAGGGCAGCAATCACTATAGTACCTGTCAAATAAATGAAAAAACAATTTAAATAGTGAGCTTAGTGGTTGGTCAGTCACAGACACTACATGAAAGGATGCGAAGCTGGTAGGTAGGTGTAATTTTAACTTTCTTTTATTATAGTAGTTTCACTATAGTAGAGAGAAAAAATGAAGGGTAATACCATACCTGTCTGGCTTTCAGACACACTGGCTTCATATTCACCCTTTCTTGAAAATACATCGTTTTCTGAAATAAAGAAAAATAAATAAATCATATGATTTTTGAATTTTTACGTGGTACAATCTACATCTTCGCACATAACATGAAAAGGATTCACTAAACATAAATCTGCACTATGAAGGTAAATTAAATCTGCAATAACTCCATGTCAAAACCTGGCAACCACAATGCAATGTCACCGCAGAGAGTACATCGGGTAATGTAGCCTAAAGCCTCTATCAGAGATGAGGAGCGGGCTACAGAGGTCAGTTTAACTCACTTCTTGCTAACTCCACACCCCCAGTTTATCTAACTTTTATTCCAACATATGCAGTAATTGTTGTAGTAGTAGTAGTAGTAGTAGTAGTATTACTCCCCCGAGACCTGTAAAGAGACTGTATGTGTAAAATCAGTGGTGTTCTCTTTAAGTTGATACGGTGAACTTGCTGGCAAACTGCTGCCTATTTATACATCTAACACTCACGGAGCAATGTTAGCACGCATTTGGAGCCGTCCCCACCAACTCTTGAGGAAAATATTCCGGCTGCCTGCTTAAATGTTTTATTACCGCTTTTTGCTGAAAACAGCTGCCTGCTGTGACTGACAACGCTGCAGATGAGAGCGGTGAGAGCGAATCACACAGTTAAGCTGCGGGCCATTAAACCAAAACAATGAATTAAAAGACACTAAAACTCTCAGCAGAGCTGGGGGAAGCTGCAGAGTCAGGTTTTTATTTTCTGTAGGTTCATCACGGCAAGCAACTCCTTTCCCATTACATGAAGTCATTTTTATTTTGGTTATATAAAAACAATGATTAAATAAGTATTCATTTTTCAGTACATTTCCTATGCCATATCATCTCCATGAAGCAATTTCACTTAAATAAAACCAGTTTAAAACGTTTGTAGTCATTTCATATTAGTTTTCGACAATACCCAATAAGCAGAACTTCCTGGGAAATCAATAATTCAGAGTTCACATTAACGTTTCACCCTGTTGACAGTTTTTGTCTGGGCTGTCAACCATTACCCCTGGGCCAGTGCAGGTGTCAGTTGATTAGAAAACAATCTGAGAAAACAGCCTGAGGCAGTAGAAAGAGTAGGCTCCACTTAAACTGCAGACAAGAATGCTGACCCAAACAAAACCATCTACATCAACAAAAAGTAAAATACCATAAAAAATGTATGCATGTAAAATGAATGGTTGGAGAATGGAATTGTTTGTCGGAAAATACAATGAATGGTTGGAGAATGACTGTTGTGAAAACATACCCTCTTCATGTGCCTCATGGGAGGGCTCTCACCAGTGTGTGATTTTGTGCAATGTATATCTTAGTGGTACACATAGGATGTTGCAAATATCTGTAAAATGCCTACTTAACATTAATAACAACCCACCTGTTACCCCCCTACAAACTGCAATACAGTCCTCCTTAGTGTCAAATCTGTTCTCATTTCCTTGGCAGCCACCGTAGTTGAAGCGGAAGCACTCCTCCTGGAGGGGATTGTAGTACCACTTGCTAATACTATTCCTGCAGCCTCCTGTCTGAGGATGCTCTGTGCAGCGCACTGTGAATGACAATAAAAGAGCAGACTGGGTGGGATAGTAGGTTGTGGAGTATTAACAGATGGCAAGAGCATTTTTTACAATTACAACAAATTTTAATAGCAAAAATCATTATGCCCAAAGGCTTCGAACGCACAATTCAAATTACCTTTTTGTTCATCCACTGGAATCTGTATCAGAATCTGAAATGTGTTGTTCACTAACATGTAGAAAGGACATAATTCAAGTGAGCATGTCTTTCAAGGAAACATTTTATCAGTGTCATATCATTGCTGCATTTATAATTCCATGAGGCTGTTTGAAAATGAAGCCTGCATAGTTTGCATAGTCATTGCTCACAGTCCTCGCAGTTCTTCTCATCTGAGCCATCACTACATTGTGGGGTTGAGTCACACTCCAGGCCTGGATCCAAACAGCAGCCATTTGCACAGGTGAATTGATCTGTGGTACACGGAGCATCACATTTTTCTCCTGTGGCACACAAACACAGAGGGAATTGTCACTTGTAGTGCATCAGGGCTGCTGCTTTTAAGCAGCTATACTGAGATCTTTATAATAACGATGTATTAAATGTGAAAACAATGCAAAAATGTTGTGAAACAAGGGGTTACTCGTAGGGATGAACCTCCCGGAAATTATCACCCGAATCTGCTGCTCCGCTTCGCCCCCCCCACCCCAAAAATCTGTTATTCCAGGTCTAACTAAACACACATTTGGTAAACAACATTGCTGTGACCTGCTGTTGCCTTCTTTATATGTTAACAGTAGTATTTAAACTCTAAGAAGGGCAGGATTGTTTCTTTCTTAGAATCACTCACATTCACACCCAGACCAGTTGATATGCATAATTTGCACATGTAAGTTTTCACCATTTGCTTACTACTCATTAAAAATAAATATTATGATTGAGACGATTATCAGCTGTTTAGTGTAGTAGAGGAAATGGTGTCAGAAGATAAAATACATATTATACCTATTATCAATTAGCCAAATGAACCTACCTTGAGGCGCAGGAACTGGCAAACCTCTACCAGCTTTACCTGCTTTTTCTGAAAGAAAATCAACAAACAAAAAAACTAAATCAAAATTCAATAATTTGTTAAAAATGACATGTTTACCAAGCAAATGTTTCACCATGCATCTAGTGGAGGCACATAACCCCCCATAAAACCAAAATGTGTTGTTTTTTTCTACAGATTAAACAAGTGAGATATAAATTTGTTCATTAACGACTTCTAGAGGTTCTGGTAGGGAGATTTATAACCTTCAGACAGAGCCAGGCTAGCTGTTTCCCCTAAGTTAAGCTAACCGTCTCCTAGCTGTAGCAACATATTTACCTTGACATTACAGGCATGACTTTCTCTAGACAAGAAAGCATTTACTACTACTACTACTACTACTACTACTACTACTACTCCTCCTCCTCCTCCTCCTCCTCAGGTTTTCTCTGAATAAAAAAAGTTAGATAATTGCAGATGTTAAAGCCAAATGTGATTAGAACATTTCTGACTTTTGGCAACGCCCCCCCCAAAAAACTTGTTATTGTTAACATGTTATTATTGATTCAGATCTCAATTTTAAGTCATATCAAATCAATGAAAAAGACAGCCTATTGTCACCTAAAACAACATAGCAATGCTTTTAGAAATGCTCATTCAGTATGCCGCAACTAACGCCAAGATAGCTGAACACAATACACCAATTCTCAGGTCTCTGACTCTAAGTTACTGCTGGTTGTCTATAAATCATGTCATAGCTTGAGCCTAAATACACTCCTGACCTACTTCTTCCATATGAACCCCCCAGGGCTCTTTGGTCAGGTCAGCTAACTGTTCCCAGAGTCCGAACAAAACATGGCGAAGATGCATTTAGTTATTTTGCCGTTTACTGCTGGAATCAACTGCCAGGAGAACTCAGATCTGCACCAACTGTAACTAACAGGCTAAAGACTTTACTAGATTTACACTAAAAGAATATCTGTCTCTCTCTCTTACCATCTAAACTTCTGTAAAGCAGCTTTATGTAAAGAACCTCAAAGACAAAAATAAATAAAACAAACCACCAGGATAAAAGAAATAAAGTATGAAACTTACACCCAAACATTTTGTAACATAAATCCTTCGAATTAAAAAAGGTCATAATTTAAAACACCAACAACAAAGTCACAAAAACAAATAAAACACGACACCATATCAATTCAAGTATAAAAGCACAGATACCTGAGACATGGCAGGCACTGACGCATTCATCCTTGGTGATGTAGTTGTTAAGATTTTCCCTGCAGCCCCCCCAGGTGAAATGCTCACACTTCTCGGAGGCAGCATTGTAATGCCATCGAGGGAAAGCACTGCGGCACGGCCCAACCTTCTTTGGAGCCATGCAGTGGTCTGGTGGGACACAAAATAGGGGATTAGGTTTGATTCTCAATTACACAGTCGTGTTTTGCTTATGCTCCCTAAAACTCTGTGGTTACTTCGTCGTGTGCCAGTATTAAATACATATCAAATCTCACTAGTAATACTATCACAGTGGAAATAACTGTTGTGTCCCACTGGCAAGAATCTATTCATTTTAAACAAAGTCTGAAATTTGTGGGAAAGGAATAAGAACATTTTCAACGTTTTAACAACCCTAGTGTGCATTTTGTTCCAACATCAGGTTGAAACAAAGCACAACAACCCATCAAAATGCCATTTCTTTGTGACTTTGAAGGGGACATTCACTTTTTTGCTCAAAAAGCTCACAACACTTCCACCACTGTGAGAAGTTTTAGAGTTAATTATTATGTAAATTATTTGTATTTTCTCCCTACACTTTCACATACATGGTGTGTGGTGCGACAAACATTGCTCAGTTAAGTATGAAATAGCACTAACTCTCCCGCCAAGGCTTACCGAGGGTAAAATCTTGAAAGATCAAAAGTTTTCTTATGTCCTAAAATACAATGCAACACTTGTAATGTTGTTTCAAATCGTTAAACCAGTTTGACTAACCCTTAAAAGATTTGTCTTGTATCTGAAACCAGAGTTGGTGGGATTTTCTTTGGTCGTTTGTCCTACGCAGACACATAATTGCACATGAGGTTTTCCTGTATAGAGAACTGCAACTGAGACAGTTATTAAGAGGCAGCGTGTTTCGATTGAAGTGAGGTTAGAAAAGGCGATGCAGGATGACCGCATGTGGTTAATGATACCTATTCTATCACTATCTCATGCAGCCTACAGTGCAGATTTTTCAAAGAAGAGCTTGGACTGCAAAATTATGTCATCTTATGTAATCATGTCTGACTGTCATTCATGAATGGGTCCAGTCATTGTGTAAATGTAGCAGCATTGACTGAGTCACTACCAACCCCATGCATAATCCACTGAAGCACATTCCTAACACTATTCAGGATGAAAGATGTTAATGAGTAACTGAGCCACAGAATGGTTAAAAGTCTTTTCTTGTCCTTCAGTCTACAATCAACCAACAACCTGTAAATACAGCCCTGAGCAATATAAAGCACTTATAAAGGTAAATTACTTTTAATCAATACAGACGAAGATCGTGGAAGACACTCGTCTTGTTTGTGTAACACAAGATGAAACCAGATTGACAGGTTTCGCTGAGTCGGGGGCGGAAAGAGTGGTAGACTCTCAGCTGAGGCAGTAAGAAAAAAAACCTACTGAACGCACTGCTCACTTCCAGTTTTCTCAAGAAACTGCAAACATTATCATGCAAAGAAAGCATAACTGCAGCTTTCTGTGTCGTGTTTCAAGGGAAGTGGCATGGATACTTCTTGTCATTTAACAGACCACTGTTCATTAACATAGAAACAACTTGCTCCATACTAAAGAAACAATGTGTTCTATATTTCAGTTTTTGCTACCAACAGTTCCACCATTACAAGAGCTGAATCTGTTCTAATCCTCTTATAAAGTAAGCTTTTATGTCTGTCTTCATGCTGTTTCGTCATTGAGCTGACGGAAAATAGGCGAGCGTGCCCGGACAGGTTTGATCACAACCAAAATGAAACTGCTCACCCCTGTGACAAATACCAAACAACGAGTTACATTCCTTAGAACGAGAATAAATGGGAGATTTATGGAATTTAATTATGTGCTTAAAACATTTAAAATTCAATGGGTATCCTCCTCCTCTTGTCCCAACATTAAATACAAGGCAGGTGATTTTGGATAAGCCAAAAGAAGTGTCGACTAATACACCTCATGTCTCATGACTCATGTTTACCACTGAAACTCTTCTGCCAAATGCCCCCCAAAAGTCTGTATTTGCATAGAAACAAAACCGCATTACCCACTTTTGATATTACTTTTAAATTTACAAGCTCTGATTGGCAGTGAGATATTAATGTCATGGTCTACAGGATGAAAATGTTTCCCATGCATCCCCAGAAACACTGAATAAAACAGATGTCGTATAAATGAATATGTTCAGATCACGTTGAGGTTTTAGCCATCGTCTTCCCCAGTCTAGATACTCACGCTCAGACTGCTCAGGGGTAAGGACCAGGATGGTAACCTTGGTTGAGTCTGTTTGGCCTATGGTGTCGGTTACAGTCAGCTGGAACTTGTATATCCCAGATGTCAAATTGGACACCATAATCTGGTCTTTAAAGGTGGTTTTCTACAAGGCACAGAAAGACAGTGGTTTCCTATTATCCTCAAATAGATTATCAAGGAAGTGACAGGTACAAATAAATAACATTACAGTGGACATTTAAAAAGGCAATATCAGACACAGATGTGGGATTGCATTTTTTTTTTGCATTGCAGTCTCTTTTCTCACCTCAATGACAGCATAAGGATATGGAGTGAGCATTTTCCACTGGTAGGATTCAATCCCATTGTCATCTTTGCTCCCTATGCCATTGAGTGCCACGCTCTCCTGAGGCTGGATCACCAGGTCCTGTCCTCCATTGGCCACTGGTGGACGGTCAGATTCATCTGGAGAGAGGCAGTGGTTTCAATGTCATGTGTGTAATCACATATAGACGAGTTCTACAGTAACTTGTGCACTTGCGGAGGTAGAAACAGAAACCTGAACCAGGGGCATAATGGCCTGGCGTGCGTGAACATGCTGAAGTGAGGGGTTTCTGCCCAAAATCTGTGGCCTCACATGTCAAACTGTGTTTTAACACAAACCACTGAAAGAAATTCTTTGAGCACACAAAAATAGATATTTCCTGAGTAAATGAGCCAAAACGATGTAGGCTATTTAACTGGTATGTGCACATAGACATTTGGTTTTTAAAGGGGGCTCATGTGGAGGGAAACATTTCTCTTAGCAGATGTTAGCCAAAAGGAAGAATTCAATGAAGGTTGATCCCTCTCTGTAATGTAAAATCTTCATCCATAACATATAGTAGTTCAGTTCTACAGAAACATAACAAACGTATGACTCACCACTGTGATCCTAAATGATCCCTTATGACAATCTTATCAACAGGGGGCCAAAACTGCATCTCTACATGATGTTTGTTTTTGTTATAACACTGCCATGCAAATGAATATCTTTCTTGGTTCTTTAGTTTGCTATAGCCTAAAAGTTTTGGTCTTACTTGGAGGAGCATCCTCTTTAAGAGAACTCTCATAAACGGTGTCCAGGATGTAATTCATGTATCCCGTCTTCCTGACAAAGCGGCAGACGTATTTCTTTTTGTAGAGACAATCAAACAGAAAGCAGGTGTTGATCAGGCCTTCCTCGGCTCCTCTCTCCATGAAGGCGACATTGCATTTCGGCTCCTTGCAGCAGGCGCTCAAGCAGTCCTTATATCGATTCAGTTGCGGCGACGAAATGAACGTCGCTCCGTGTTTCACAGATTCATCGGCTTCGAGAATAAAATCCTCCCGACCTTTCTTCAATCGGGCTAAGCATTGCTCACCAGTCTCCTGGCCAGAAGTGGATCCAAGAAGTAAAATTAGGAGCAGGAGCGCAGGCGCTCCCGTCCGTTCTTTACGGAGTGAATTCATTTTCAAAGTCCCGTAAAGATTTCCACACAAATAAAAGCCAGAGACCACTTGTAACCACGGGAATTTGAGTATAGAATAAAAACACCCCTTCTTACATGAATAAAAAAGTCAGCTTCCTCAAAGTGTGTTTAGGCCGCAGTGGGGCAAAACAGCACCGCGCCTGCTCACAGATCAAGCTTCAGTTAACTTGCGTGAAACAAGCTCCTGTCGTTTTGTTAACGCATCCAGAAATGGTGCAAAACGTCCACAATTACTTCCACGGGTCTGAATCTTAATAACTTTGAAACGCTCACAAGAGATTTAACCGACTGATGTCGACGAGGAGCCTACTACCTAAGAAACTGACGACATTGCCCAGGTGACTCACCTGAGATACAGGAAGTGAGATGCCACTCCCTTAGGCCTACATTATTGAAACGGTCCCATGTAATGACAGGGTATATGGCCTTTAGAAGAGAGTAAGCTGCTTTTACACACTTTTACACTACTTTTAATTCTTCTTCGTCTTTTCACGGACATAGAATAGGTCTCTGTAGGTCAGCTTTTTGTTGTGGATTTTCTGTAGCCTATGAACATTTGTGTCATTTGTAACTGTGAAACACTTAAGAAGCTTCTTTAAAAATAGGCTATAAGAACTATATATTTGTATTTATCAGTTCAAACGGAATTATTATAAAAAAAACATTCTCTTTTTATTTTTTCCATATCTGTGGTGGTTTACCTGTGCCCGTAAAACTGGGACAACTTTAACTTTAGAGACTGGACTGAGGGTAACCTTCAAACTTCCACAATGTGAAATTAACTCTGATTTAGTCATTTTGTATTTCCGCCATGAATAAGTAATCCTACACATAAGTCGTAAGGAAATACCACAAAAAGTCATACAGCAACTAGAAGACAATGGAAACATGTTACCTAATAGGATAGGATATTAAAAACATTGTGTACAATAAGCTTACTAACTATAATAATGTTGAATTTAAAAGGCAAAATCATGTGTAAATGAAAGGGATTATATACTTTATATTTCCAATATAGAATGAAGATGTCTTTATATCATAACCCTTTTATAAACGTTGGATATAATAGAAATAATTAGTACTTTTCAAGCAAGGAGCACAACATGCTTCAGGGTGGCAGCATAGAAGACAGTCACACATATTAACATCAGCATAAAAAGACCTAAAACCATCGATAAGGTGAAAAAAAAACAATCAAATAGTTGCATAAGTTGCACAGATAAACAAAACGAAAAGAAACAAAACAGCAAGATGAGTAAAAAGAAACATAATCTGGTGGTAATAGGGCAAAGTTGTATTACACAAACAAATATGTTGATGTGGAAAACCTTGGACTCTGGTCTGTCTTCACTTTGATGAATATAAGAATAGACTCGATGAGCCTCAGTTGTTCTGACCTAAACGTATATACATTTAATAAATTTAATAATAACATATAACACAAATCTGTCGACAGAGAAGATCTTGGAACAGCGTGTGTGTATGGACACCAGATACCAAAAAACCTAAAGTAACATTTAGTCACTCAGCTTTATACAGTATGTCATACAGCAGGGGTTTTCAAAGTCTGCGACTGTGGGCCTCCCCTCAGACAAAGCTTCACAAAGCTACCCCCTCACCCCACCTTTAGTTTACTTGCCCAGTTTCTGTGATGCCTATGGGATCATGATTGTGTTATATGATCCCATAGACACTCAAAAATTTTGAGAGATTGAGATAAACAACATTGCTTAATAATGCTGTTTGATGTAACTTCAGACTGCACCAAATACATTTAAAGGTCTGTCCTAAGGCATTTATTAGTTTCTAACTCTCATTAAGTGGGAAAAACAGTTCCCCAAAACTACTGTATCTCTCTTTAACCAAATCATGCACATTTAGGCTATTCTATGTGATCTCCTTTTAATAAGTAATGTGATATTGTTTCACTTCCATTCACTGAGCCTTCCCTGAAACTGTTTGGGGAGGGCCGCCTCACACTTTGAAAACCTCTGTTCTACATTATACAGAATCTTTTATCTTCACGGCAACAGACAGGCGTGCCAACAATGTGTGCTTTACTCTGGAACATCAACAAGGTCAAAACCTTATCGTTACCTCCGGGCACCCTGGAGCTTGCTCACATAAGCCCTGCCAAAGACAACGAGGCCCTCTCAAGCCAACTAACCATGTTAATGCACAAATTAGACATTCATCAAGATACAGAATCAATTCATCAATCAATTCTTTTCTGATCATAACTTTCTACCACATATTTCTCGACAAGAAAGTACGTATGTAGAAGTGTTTTCATCTTTCAAGTTCACAAGCTTTAATCCAGAAGGTGGCAGTATGATCCCAACTCTGGCTGAAGAAACAGCTGAGGGTGAACTCTTTGTTTATTTTTTTTTCTCAAAGCATTGTAAAACACGCTTGTTGGCTCTTTGTTTCTCACATACAGTATCATCATTAACATGACTTATAATTTAAACTCCCACAAGCTTCTTTTTGCAATAGTAGTGATACTGAGATGATTCATGCATTGAGTCATCTGAATGCACTAAGTGATGAGTCATGAAGCCACCTATGAAGTTATCATCAGCTTAGACTACAGGTAAAGCAGGAAGGTGTCGCTTAAATTAAGCAATAGGTTAATTGGTTTAGTGATGTAGACTGAATCATAATTCTAGCAACATTTAGCCAGAGGATAGTTGAGTTTTGGAAAGACAATGGTGGTATCCGCAAACTCTACGGCTTCCAGGGAGTGAGATGTTAGATATTCATCCAGCAGTGAAACTAAAAAGGTAGAGGTCAAGCTCATTTCCTGCCTCTGCCTTCCTTTTCTCCTGCATGGAATGCGTCACCTGGCTGTGGCTCCAAGGTGAGAAGGCCTTACGCAGGTCTCCTTCCCCCCGCCTTTTTTTTTTTTGAAAACCCGACAATGCAGAACAAGCAGCATAAGACGAGATGAATGAATTTGTTTGCCTGGAAAGGTGAGCTGCTAGAAGCACTCAATAATTCAGTGTTTGTAACAGACGGTGCATCAGTGGGTGAACACGCACAACTATGGCTGATTGATAGTCTGTGCCAAAGCAAAAAACTGAACCCCATTATTCATATCGTAATAGGATCTGTGGAAACTCTGCAGCCTATTGTCTCTGTTGTCTCAACTTTAATAATTTGGCACCGGGAGGTACAACAATGAATTTATGACTTTGGGTTATGTGCTACTGTTGATGTTTGACTTCACAGTCATTGATGGTTTCAAGACTTTTATTTGACATTTGACTTCTGAACAGCCATAAATAGTGCTCTCCAGTTCATCCATTATTTAGGGGTTCGTAACCGAGGATGCCAATTTGACTTCAAGGCTTATTAAACGTACACCTGATAAAGTCTGTTATAAAGGACAAGGCAGCTATCACACTAGAGGAACCCTGGCTCACCTGTCAGGGGGAGCCAGCTATTGTTGGATGTGTTTCTGAACACAAGAGCCCTTAGCATGTCAAACCCTGTTGACTTTAGACTCTCTTACTGAGTGAATATTAGAATAATATGGTGTGTTGGGATGTAGATGCCAAAAACCATATGATTAGAGATAAAGGAACAAAAGTACAAACATATTAAAGTAAACACATACACACACACACACACACACACACACACTGCTATATTTTGTGATGTCTGTAAGACATGTAGTAATATTCCTAACTTAATTGCTGTGGTTGCCCTCTCACCCTTTCTCCAGTTTTTAATCGCTGTAAGTGACCTATGCTCTCCCACCTGCTATAACACAGAGAGCAAAAAGCAAACACACACCCCATAAAGTGCGAGTGCACACACACACAAGAGCATGCACAAACTCACACATAGGCATATCTCATTACCATCCTCCTGATAGTGCAGCCAGTGGGTGTTGCAAGAGGAGGAGGGAAGGAGAGCAAGACAGTGAGAGGGAAAGAGTGGGGGGAGGACAGGCAGAGAACCAGAGCCAGTGTTACAGAGAGGGAGAGCAGAAACAGTCAACAAGATAACAAGAGCTACGCGTGGGACAGCAGCCCACCGGAAAAGCGACGATAGAGACAGAGCAGGCGAGCTGGTGTGCAAAACAAACGTGTCAGAGCCTGTGGGTCTGTCTGTCTGTGTGTGTGTGTGTGAGCTCAGTGTGTTTCCACGGTTCTCCCGAGGCCGTGGCAGCCATGGCATCAGACCCCAGCACCCAGTCCAGGGTGATGTTCCAGGCAACGGGCAAAACAGAGGAGCCGGCGCACCGCAAGCTGGGAAAGCTGACAGTGAAATACAACCGCAAGGACCTGCAGAGGAGGCTGGATATCGAGGAGTGGATCGACGGGCAGCTGCACCTCCTATTTGACTGTGAGGTAGGGTAGGGCTGGCTCACACAGACACACACTCAGACGCACACTGCCTGAAGAGAAGGAGGAGGTGAGGGAGAAGAGCAACGGAGGCAGGGAACTGCTCTTAGGTGCCAGTGGTGGGCTATCCGTCATGTATGAGAGATTAAAGCGATCCTAAAAGAGCAGTGGGTGGGAAGCAAGCAGTTTTGCTTCATGGCTGCAATTTTTGGCACAGGAACCCTCATGTGTCATCGACCTGACAGCAGAATCAGCTGTGTGGTGTGCACCGTGGTGTTCCACCAGAGTGACTTTTTCCAAGAAATGACGTCTGATTTAAGATGTGTGTCTGGGATATGCAGACCCATTATTGTGGACACAGTCACTCAATAAATATGCATGAGTGCCCCTATAAATTGCCATCCATCCATCATCATATGCAGTTAATACTAACACAGCCCATGTGCTATGTAAAAATGAGTTGTAATTTGGAATTGTGTCATCAATATTTCCATAGTGTGCCTAATTAATGGCCTCATTGCATAGATGGTAATATACAGGGGATTATGAGGAGACATCAGCCAGCTCACACACACACACACACACACACACACATTCATAACTCTACTCCTGTAAGGTGGGATACAGTCCAATTATGTCGGAGGATACATATTGATTTGCTTGGCATTCTCTAAGGGGAAACCATGGCAACAGATGTCTCATCGCCCACATGAGGCAGCATGGCAGAGTGGAATTAGGGGTGTCTGTTAGGGAGCATGAGCTTCCTAATGATGATGCAGATCCGATGACAACACCGCCTACGTTTCATGCCGGAGAAGGCAGAGACAAACTGTTTCTCATTTAATTCTCGAACCACACAGAGACCCTTGGCTGCAGATGGCCTGTAGCCACCTCTCTTTCTCTGGCATCCCCTTACTCTGCCAGGGAGCCCTTTGAAAATGGCTTATACTAACGCTGCAGAACGTGAGCATGACTGGCCAGCTGACATGGAAGTTCAATACAACAAATTCTAATGAGAGTCAAGTAGCACCTCCAGTTATCTCTGCGCCTCATCTTTTTCTACACAAGTAGATAGTAAGGGTTATTGTGCTACTGTTTTCCTCATTACAATGCTTATTTTATGAGCTTGATTCCATTTACATCCCAAGCCTTCTTCCCTGTGGAAATGATAATATGCTTGTACAGCTGAGGGTGGAATAAATCACATTAGGGGAAACCAGGACATGTGGAAAACAAAAACAGATCTGAAGTCTTTCTCTGTGGACTCTTTTGATCCTGTCCCAGAAACATACAATTATTTCCACGTCATGTTCTGGTTCTAACATAATAAAACATAGGGATAAATTTGCAGCACATGTACAGCACAGCTAGTAGATGTTTTCCCAGCAAGCTGAATGATGTGATCTCGGTATGATTGATGAGATAGTGAAACACAGCAATAATTCCATCATGACAGTGCTGGACATTATGCAATGAAGTGAACATAAGCTCAAGTACAATCTACATCCTTGCAATGTGCAAAGTAAGGCTTTACTTTCAAGTTGTGATAATGGATATTTGCATCAACCACTTGTGTGGAATTAGTTGTGCCTTGTCCATGTGCACTGGCCGGTGCGATGAATTTTGCATGGGGCTCAGGGGAAGGTTACTCTGTTGGTTCTCAGAGTCTTCCGCGTGGAAGCATTTACCATCAGTCCCCTGTGTCACCACCTGAATTATTTAGCCGCATCTCTAATTCATACAAGTGCTGCCTCTGTCTGGAGTGACCACCTTCCTTTGCAAACTTCACACCTTTTGAGAAATGGTAAACTAATAAAGGGGGTGTGAATGAAACAGAGCTCTCAGGTAGACTCGAAAATGTTGAGCAATGTTTAGACTTGTGTGTGTAAAGTAACCCAGATCAGGGTTTCCCCCACTGCCACTAAACTGTGAGCACCTTTCAGTGAATGTTTGTTTTACTTAAATTAATAGACTGCAGGACAGTAATCGAAATTTCCACTGACAAAAGGTTAATTATTTTAAGACTTTGTGTATTGTAGATCACATCGTGTTTTCATAAGTTTTAATTTAAATTTAGGAAGTGGCTTATATAATTTGGATCTTCTCACTCAGTTTGCACTCTTTAAACTGTGTCATGACTCACTCAGTGAAGTTAATGAATATTTTGAACTGTGTGCCTCTAACAGGAAAAGGAAAGGGTCTGATAAGTTAAACATGCACTGGCATCTTCTCAGAACAGCTGGGTTTCCCGGGCTTTTCCTTACCTTATAATAACACATAGGGTGTGTAATGGAACCACACTATGTTTGATGTTACGTTTACATTACTGTTCAGTGAATATTGTTTCTTGTCTTACATATAAGGAACACTTAGAGAACTACAGGAATCTAGCTGTAAGCAGGGAAACAAAAGTATATAAAGAAATATATCCATACTTTGGGAAATACATTTATTAGCTCTCTGGTCCAGAGTTAGATAAAAAATCCACCCTCATATCTGTATGGTCAGTATGAAGCTATATCCAGCAACTGGTTACCCTAGCCCAGATTTTACAAAATATGTCTAGTACCTCTAATGGTCATTAATTAACATGTTATATCCCCATTTTCAGTATTCATCCTAAGCGAACTGGACTTTGCACTGGAAATGTTGTCCTAGTGGTGGATCATCATACACGAATATCCAGTACATCCTTAGAGTGAAGGGAAATGACAAGTTTTGGCCTGAGTGTTGCCCTAGATGATGGGTCAGGGGTGTCACTAAAATCATTAAAGCAACATCATGTAAGATTTGTTTTTTTGTGCAATTTAACACCTCTACCGTTAGCACTACTGTAGAGTGTAATTCACAGCTTTTGTAACTAAGGACACCTGTACACGTGCATTTGTTATGACTACATTACTTTGCTAAGAAGACAAGACCACTCTCGCGATAGATTTCCCGTCCGGGATTTCAATGTTACACAATACCAGGCACTCCTCGCCGAAGTGGCAAGGACACAGGCGCTATTCACCCCATTTAAAGTCAGTGTACCATCAAAAATATTTTGAAGCTGTTATTTTAAGATAAAAATACTACATAATTTCACTTAACCATGAATAGCAATACTCAATGACAATCTTGCTAAAAGTTCAGAAATTTCCCTGTGGTTAAAAGTATTGCATGGGCTGACCGATTTTTCAGTACCATCATCCATTTTAGTAAACTTAATTTGCATAAGACTGCCTTAAACAAACTACAAGTAGCCTACTTGCAAGAGTAAAATCAAAAAATATATATTTTAAATGATCTTGCTGGTCTTGAAATTTGAGGTCCAAACCAAAGAAGTCCTGACAGAAGAAAAAACAGGTCACCTCAGGATACTGATTAAACTTTCCCGATTCTGAACTGACTTGTATATATACTTATGTCATGGAGGTCATCTTATCTCAACAAAATCCAACTGCTTATTTAGACTGCGTTTGTGTAGCCTGTCTAAAACTGCAATCCTCTGAGAACCAAATTGATATTCATGAATTCCAGTATTAGCGCCAACATTCATTTTAGCTTCGGTCTATTGCTTTTAACTTCAAAAAGTGCTGCTTAGACACTCCTGCCCGGAGGCCACATTAAAATGGGATTTTGCTCTGACAATGAAGGTAACTCTCAACAAGTTGAAAACTGTGACTGCGTACAATTTAAAATCCTGAAAGTTATTGGACGGGTGAAAGCATTTCTTCATGGTAAATGCACATGCTCCTCTCAGCTCAGTGAAAATGCCTCTCATTGATATTCAGTGGTGCTCTGCATGATTTAAAGTATATCCCTGTTACTGTCCCCATACTCATCACTGATGTAGTAGGTCACACTTTCACATTTCACAGTCTTTAGTTACTGAATATGCCACTCCAGATAGCCATTTGAAGTTCCGTGCAATTACTGGGAATATAATATTAATCCTTGTTACATCAACCCATGCTAACATTACTGCATATAGTAGTATATTGTAGCAATTATGGTTATTCCCAAAATGTTTAGTTGGATGCCAAGAGGGTAGAGAATACACCTAATTTAAGAGCAGAAATAAGTAAATCTTTGAAATAACTAACATTCATTACTGTTGGGCTGCTCTAGCATCATGTTAGCTCTGGACTACATGCAGACTGTGGATAGCAAGCTGAAGCTGCATGTTAAGGAAAAAAGAAAAAAATGGATTACTGCAAACATGTAACCATATACAGAACACATATAATGAGCAATGGCTGTTATATAGGGCAATTCTTAAAACAAATCTGGACTATTTCATTTATACCAAACAGCATTTGGCCTAACCAATTGAAGCACAACACAACCACCCACAGGCTAACACAGCAGAGCTGGCAAAACAAAACCCACGCAGCACAGAAACGTACAGCATGGACCACACAAAATAAAACAAGAGTGCAGCCGTGCTTGTGTCCTGCAAGCATCAGCAGAATCACACGGGGTCCAAACTGGCAGCATGTATCAGTTAGAGGGGGGCACAGGAGACTCTGAAGGTGGGTCCATCTATTCCGCCACTCAGCACTTCCACCACATTGATTAGCTCTCTCCTCATCCAGAAAGCTGTGCGAGCCCCATCCTCACCAGCCATGAAAACTCTCCAACCGGAAAATATTCCTCTTAAAAAAGAAGCCCCACTTGTCAAATGTGAGCGAACACCTGCTGACTCTAGATATCTAGGATTCCTCCAGTGAGCACTGCTCATTCTCTGAAAATGAAGTTAAAAGGTGCGGTTAAGAGCTTGTGATACGAACTTATTACTTTGCTATATTTGCTTTTTTTATATATATATAACTGGAGAGTCTGTGCCCTTTTTTACAATCTCTGGATGTATATCTACATTAGGTTGACATTAATCTTCCAATTGCCATTGTTTAGTTAAGGCTAACATTTTAGAAAAATAGGCTTTTGGGGATTTAGTCAGACATCTAGTTCATATACTGCAGTTCATGCAGCCCTTCTGATTGTATATTAATGCAGGTAAACATACCATGTGGGACAACCTAGCTGAGATGAATATATTCCTTAGAAAATACTTCCACTGGAAATTATCTCTCAGAAATGGCTGAGCTGAATGCTAGCTGGGTAAACCATCCATGTAATCTGATGATGACATGTGGCAACTCCTCCTGGAGCCTTTCTGCCTTCATGCCTCAGTGTTCTCCAGCTTTGCTCATGTGTGCAGCACATCATCAATCATATCATTGTTATGAGAAATGATTACGGTGTTTATTCTTACTTTTACAATACAGCCAATACTATTAACACAGGTGACTGCAATGAAGTCCTTCCCATGTTCCCTCACATCTGGGATCACAGCTTACACTTTCTTTTCCTTCTGATTGACTCTGCTCAGTGATGTGGACTATCCTACCACTGTAACTAAAAGGATGGCAAGATGCCCACATTATACAATGTTTGCATGTAGCATGCAGTGAGGGCAATATAGTGAAAGAGGAATATTAACCTTCGATAACCCTAACGTTTGTTGTTTCTCTCTGCCTTTACAGGAGGAAGAGATTCCAGAGTTAGAGATTGACATAGATGAGCTTTTGGAGCTGACGGACGAGGGGCAGAGAACCCGGCTGCAGGTAAGAATGTGCAAGTTAAATTAAAAACAATTAACATTTTTTTCACACTGCATCTCTAGTTATTTGTATATCAAGCAGCTTCTTGGAACTGTTCAAACTGCAGTTAGTCAAACAAAGGTCAACCTGAAGTCACATTTTAACACCTTGTTCCTCACTGATACCTATTAGCTATGTGGGGCAATAGCTTAACAAACTTAACTTGCTGGAATCCAATGTCAGAATCAGAATTTTGATTCTGCAATGTAGCAATGTTTGCAGTGAAAAAGCAATGTCCAGTGCTGTTAGTGAGACTATTTGCATTTGTTTTCTTTCTTAGGAGTTGTTGCAAGAATGCGGAAAGCCGAAAGAGGTGAGACAAAAAAAAAAACATATATGAAGCTACATGCAAACATATAAAGATTTCAATTTGAAACATTGATTTTTACTGTTACTGTTGTCATGTCTTGTGTGTAAAAGTTTCCAAACATTTTCTCCATTTTTCCCCACAGGATTTTATCAACAGCCTGCTCTACAGGATAAAGGGTCTACGCAAAATGTCAGGTCCCTTGAAGAAATAATTATAGGTCAAATAAAGAATTGAGACAAGGTGGAGGCTCTTATCTTTCCATCCCCCATGTGTTAACTGTTTGGATGCCTGTATGTGTGGTCCCCCCACCCCCCTGGGTCAGCATCAATCTAACAGCAGAGCAGTTGGGGTTTGAATGGCTGAATAGTTTTTTATTATTTCACTTTATTTTATGGACAGTTATAACATCTCGTCTCCCATCAATATACCAATAATGCACATGTGATAAAAGTTGTACTATTACACAGACAGACTGTTTCTTTTGTGTAAGACTGTACATTTTCTGTTGCCTATTTATGTACATAAATATTTTTGTTCTGATAGCAGTGTTATAAGTCAAAATAAAATTGAACATTTTCAAGACAAGTCTGTTGATGAGATATCAAAAGGGTTACATCAGATTTTCAACAGTATGGTATCATCAGGTATTATTTATTCCACACAAATAAATACTAACATTCCAATTTACAGTACCAATTAAACTACAGTTACCGCAATTTCCTTTTACTGCAGCTCTAAAACATTGATTTGCCTTTAAAGAATGATTTTGTCCTATTGTTCAAGAACAACTACAAGACTTTACTGCAGTGTGGCATAGCTGTTAGCATATCATTCCCAGAATGCAAGCTTCTGTTGTCTGGCGTAAATGTTTCAACAGAGTGATGGAGACAATAAAGACGTTGACATGCCAGGTCTAGGAGTAAACACAGTGAAATCAGCAGCAGGAAGGTCCATTAAGTATGCACCCATTATCCTCATCCATTTCCTGCCTGCGGTGCGAGTCTGACATGGGAAGAAAAGGCAAACACGGTAACGGCCTCCATACAAACTTTAATGGAGCAAGCCCCTAGAGGAAAGTGTAATTATGGTTTCTCCTCAGTTAGCTTCACAGTAATGCACACTGATGAAGCTGCACCCTGGCCATCTCACTGTCATACATAGAGGGTCTTTCAGCTGAGGGCTCCATCATAGTAATTTCGCCCTCACTTCCACTCTTCTCTGACACACAGGCCATCCATACTCCAACACTGCCTGCCAGCCTGGGACATTTTCATAGAGTGATAATATCAGCAATAAAATTAAAAAAACTTCAGCAATGAAAATATAACTAAAAGGGAATGCAGCGTTACCTCAAAGATGATAGCTCCTAACACTTTTGCGTCCTTTATAATGAAAGTACACACAAGGACAAGAAAGGCAATACTCATGTCAGACTCACAGCCAAACATAGACTACAAGAGTGACTGCAGTGCCTGCCAAAAGAAAACAAAGCCCTCAGTAATCCTTTTATACTGACTCCTCTGTACTTCTTCAGTCCAGTGCTGATAGCAGTCTGGGATTGTATCTTGCATCTTATCACGCAAGATGAGCTCATGATGTGTCTGCTTTCTGTATGTGTTATAATCAAATGGTGACAAGTGCAAAGTGTGTCTACGATGAGCCTCTGTTGCCTTCGGGAAGTAGGACAAGTGACATAAAAAAATTTTAAATAAAACCTTCTTCAAGCTTCTTATCTGGTTGGCCAGTTTTAAAACTTTTCTGTGTGCAGAAGCTGTGCATTTTGCTAAAATACCAACAATGTCTAGCAGCCTCTGCAAGAATTATGTAACTCTATTTTTATACATTACAGAAAAAATAGGAGCTATGTTTTTCATATTATACAAAGTGTATCACATTTACATTAACGTTCGTCTATTTCTAGTCTCTGCTTCGCCATAAAAGTTACCTATCATTTTTTAGTTGTTCAGTTAATCTGTTAGCAATTACAGAAAGCAGATGCTGCATGTTTGTAGCAAATTTGGACAGTTTGGATAAAAGAGGATGGGGTTAAAATGAAGGGTTACGGCTTGCTTTACATAATAGGTAGTGTTTAAATCTTCTGAGACACTGTTTTATTAACAATAATAGGTCACTTAAGTCGAAAGCACAGGTATAAGAGTGATGACTGACTACAGCCTGATAAAGCAAACACCTACAGCACAGTCTCACTATCATGTCTTCCTCTTCTTCTTTGGCGCAGTGTAGTTAGTGGAGCGATGCTCCATCCTGTCATATTTATCATGGCCTTCCCTGGGGAGATAATGGAGAGTGGATTGATAATTCATCCCACTAAATACTTTATATTCATGCTGCTTCACAGTATGGCAGCAGCCTGTCTACAATTCATCTGGGTCATGGTATACATTCCAAATCACAGGCATCTTCCTAAAATTTCCATGGGAAGCTCTACTATGAGACAGAAACCAGAATTATTCTTGCGCTTGTTATAATGAATGTATGTCATGCTACCTGAAGCAGCGGTTGCAGTATAGGTCTCCATCACAGGTGTGACAGCGAAGGGTGGCGTCTTGGTTACAGATGCAGCACCATGGAAGCTCTTCCTCATCACTGTCTGATGGCTGATATGCAGCCGGTGAAATCCTACTCTTGGGTGCTGGAGCCTGGGTCTTAAAAAAACATCAGATCAACAGGGGTTAAATGTTATGTTCTCAAATAACTTATAAAAATTATGAATTTTGCTTTTTGGCAGTTTTGTACCGGTGCCTTCTTATAAGTTTTTTTCTCTTCTGTGTTCTTTGGCCCACTTTGTTCCAAAGGTATGTTGTAGCCACTGGCTTCATCCAATGCAGCCTCTTCAGAGAGCTGGAACAAACATCAGAAACACAGGGATTTCAGAGCATGTCCTCCAATTCACATTACAAATGATTAAAATGGCAAAATAGCAGCCCCTTGTGGCCTCCTACAATGGTCCAGGTTTGTTTAAAGATCAGATCACCTCTAAGAGGTGTGACATGCACCCAGAAGTAATAAAATGAAATGTATTATAATATACATTACAGTATTAACTTCATTTTGCATTAAGCCCCAGACCTGCTTTAACACTCGCATCACAGCTTCTTCCTCAGTCTCCTCCTCACTGTCAGGATGCTGAAAGTCCTCCATAGTAACTAGAGGTGAAAGTACAAATACAACAATGACAGTTTCTCTAAGACATTCACACTTCTGTTACAACTTTTTATTTAAAAGTCAATCAGACAACTGCAACTGATTCAGAACGCTGCTGCTCAGGCTTCCTGTTTGTAAAATAACTTATTTTAAAATATTACTGTTTATGAAGCACTAAATGGTTTAGGACCAATATACATTTCTGATCTTCTGCCACATTATAAACAATCCCGACCTCTCAGGTCATCTGGGACAGGTCTGAGTCAAATCTTAACAGAATTCTATTAAGAATTACTATTACTTTTGCTACTACCTTTAATTAAATAAAATTCAAGGCTTTTCACTGCACTGTAACTTTCCTGTTGTTTTGTCTTATGTTTATTTTCGATTAAACAATTGTATTTCAATGCCTTGCCTTATGGCCACAATGTTGACAGCTATAGCTCTTATCATATTTTCTAACATTCTGATGTGGAAGTAAGGATACCGGATACCACCTACCAGTTAAGAAAGTGGTACACCATGATCTTTGCGTGTGATGTACCTTTGTCTGGGTCCTGCCCCTTCAGCTGCGCCAGCCTCTTGGCCATGTGGAGGATCTGATCCTGGGAGTGGTGCTCCTTCCTCAGCTCCTCCATGGCCTCCTCCAACAGATGGGCCTTCCCAGCCTCCAGCTGCTTGACCGCCTCCTGGTTCTCCTCCAAATTCTCATCCAATGTGCCCTCCTCCCCTTTGTTGAGATCATTCATACAGCCATCTACGCCTGAAAAGGGATTAATAGCAGTGAAAAATTCAGCATATTTAGGAAGCCCCCCAGAGTAGCTCAACAAAGTCCAATTTTGGTGTCAGAATGCTAACTGCTGATATATTATTATGACTGCATGAAATTATGATATTACTGCATCATTAATTAGTAACTGATATGTGGGAGAAATTAATGAAACAAGTAACATCTTACTGGATTCAGGATTTGATTGTTGGTTATCTATGGAAACTTCCTCTGTCATCTGAGTAATCAAATCATTTGCTTGTTCAGTCTGAGTTCTGTTATCCGGAGGTTGGTGCACCTTTACAGATGAGCACAAAAGTACATTCACTGGTGAGCAATTATAGCAAACTATTTAACGTGCAGTGTCTTCTAAATAGCCTTTAATACTCTAAGCTGTCCATGTCGACAAGTAGGGAGAGGTTTATCTCACAGGTGGAGGAGCTTGAGATGGTGGAGGTTGACCCCGTAGAACTGCCAGACGGTCCTCCATCTCCTCTGCAGAAGGCACTGGCCGACTGGGAGCTTTCAGAGCAGCAAGGCGAGACTCAAGCTCTTTCTCAGAGGGTATAGACTCTGAAGAAGAGGTAAAAAGCTTACAATGGCTTTTTCCAAGAGAAAAAATATTGGTAATGTATTTGTCGGATTAAATTAAAAAGGTTGCTGATAAAAATCTAATTTCATTACTTGGGGCAGTGTCCTCCTTCAGCTTTTGAAGTCTTTCAGCAATAGCCTGATCTTCTTTACTCAGGCCTTTGGTAGGTAGATGGCCTGCTCTGATGTTTCTATTGGCCCCATGTGCAAGGGGCTGTAACAGTCCCTGCTGTTTGGCCTCAAGTGCAGCGACACGTCTGTGGAGGAAACATGATTTTTAGATATCATGAAACTGCTGTGTGTTGACAAAGTGTTATTTCTTTTTTCACATTTGATCATATACTGACTTTTTGTAATTTTCGGGAGGAGACCATTTCTCAGCACTGTTTGGAGATTCCCCACTAAAAATGCAGAAATTGAGATAAGCCAGAATGGTTAATTAATAATAAATTAATAATCACAATTATATTTTTCTGCATGGTTTGACCTTTACCTTGTCAGATTACCGTGGCACTGTTTGCAGACTTTCTGCTGGGTGTTGCCACAGCGAGGCACCACAGCACTGAAAGTCAAACAGCTGGAGCAGAAGGAGCGGCCGCAGCTCTTACAGCCAAGCTGTGAGGATATTGCAGCGTAAATAACACCGTTTACTTCCCATAAAACGTTTAATGTGTTACCGTACACAAGCTATGTGGTCAGTATTAGCCAGCAAGATCTTACCTCCTTCTTGAAGAGACTGAACTTTGATGCACAACAATAACAACGGTTGTCCATGCCAACACGTGTAGACTAAGAGTCATGAGAAAACGGACTTATACTGCTCTAGCGTGTACATATGAAAAAGAAAAGTGACCCTACGAACAATAATGTGGCAGCTAGCTACCTATTTCAACGTTTCTATAATCATAACAGGAACCATCCCGGAAGATGCGGAGTGACGTCCGTTTGCGTTTTCCTGCGTCTGGCTCGTCCAATCAGCTTTCTCCAATTTCTCTCGCGGTCCTTGTTCAAAACATAGAACCGACCGCTGAACTGTTTGCCTGCAGCAACGTTGTACACGTAATAATCTGCAAAAGAGACAAAAGGACGATAGGAAGCGGTATGAGAACCACCATTTTGTTGATCACCAGTTTTATGTTTATATTTGACTGAATTAATATTTCGAACAACGACCAAAAATCTCGAGCTAAAGCTAATGTTCGCTAGCTAGTGTGTTAGCTCCCCCACGTCATTCACTCATTAACGTTAGTAAGTTAGCTAGGACACTGGAAACAGCAGAGAAGTCCTTCAGTCATGGGTGTAAACTAATAGCTACAATAAATAGTAATTAAAAAAAAAACTGTTATGGGACACTTTAAATACGAAAGCCAACTTACGTCGCTGTTTTACAACCTTAGTTATACAATGCTGTAAGAAGCTAACGTTAAAGGTCAAAGATTAACGTTACATGTCAAGATAAATATATATACACTGTTAATAATAAATAAACTTTGTACAACTCCCTGTGTGAGTAACGTTTATGATGTTATTCCATAAGCCTTTGAATGAAGGGAATACAATCTAGCCAGGTTGTTTTAGATTGTATTCCCTAACAATCAAGTTATTATCAATAAATCTTTCAGTATTTTATGTAATTGATAGGTGTTCCTACAATAAAATGTAAGATAATAGTAAAAAAAAAACGTCTTCAGATGTCTTGTCCAACGAACAGTGAAACATCCAATGATATCAAGTTTACAATTACAGAAAACTGAGAAAAGCTGTAGATCTTCACATAGGAGAAGTTGGAAACGTAGAGTGTTCGGCATGTTTCCTTGATAAATGACTTAAACAATTAGTTGATTATCAAAATTGAAAGTGAGAAGAAATAAGGCTTTTATGCAAATTTTGTTCAAAAGAATATAATTGAAAAGATCATCAGCATAGACAGGAGCAAGTTCAAGAAGATATTTTAGAAAATAAGAACTTAATAAATTCTTAAAATCACTAATAACTGATTATGTTTGTGTGATTGTCTGTCTGCCTATTGGCATCTAGGTGTTTTAATTTCAACAATGGCAGAAGGAGGAAATGTTGAATGGGAGCTAAGCAAAGAAAACATACAGCCACTGCGGAGGGGCAGAGACATATCAGCCTTACATCAGGCGCTCAGTCAACAACAGGACGGACTCAGCTCTGCCCTCAACCAGCAAAGACAGTATGGATGATTTTTAAAACATTGCACCCGGATTGTGTGCTGGCATTTTCTCTGTTGAACACGTTTTCACAGCAGTTATCACATATTGATTGAGCTTTTGTGGCTTTTTGTTTCTCCAGAGCCTTTGAGTCAGAACTGCGAATGTATGACGGAGATGATCCACTGGATGTTTGGGATCGGTAAGTCAAATGTGTAAACAGTAAACTGCTCTTAAATGTGAGAGGTTTTGTTTTTAATCCTCACATGGCTCTGTCTTTTACAGGTATATTAAGTGGACTGAGCAAACCTTCCCTCAGGGAGGAAAGGAGAGCAACCTCGCTAAACTGTTGGAACGAGTTGTGACCAAGTTCACAGAGGAAAAGAAATATCACAACGACCCTCGTTATGTTGACCATTGGATCAAATTTGTATGTGTAATATTTTAACCTATGACTATTGTTGCTACTTTGATAAACTAATGCAGCAGTAATAACTTTTGCCATACATGTGTGTTGTGTGTCATTAGGCAGAGAACTGCCCAGAGCCCTTGGACAATTACAGGTACATGCAAACGCAGGGAATAGGAGTAACACAGGCATCCTTCTACATCGCTTGGTCTGAGGAGTATGAGAACCGGGGAAACTGTCGCAAAGCAGACCTAGTTTATCAGGAAGGATTCAAGAATTGTGCTGAGCCGCATGATAAGCTCCTGCAGTTTCACAAGTATGGATTAATCCTGTAAAGTTTGAGATATTGTTTGAAAATGCAAAATGTTGGCATAATCAAAATTATCTGTATTATTCGTAGGGCTTTGCAGGCACGTGTGTCCCGACAGGTAATGATGAATGTGGAGGAGGACGATAGTGATGATGAGCCTAAACAACATGAGAGAGTTTCTCTAGCCAACCTCAAATATAGGGGGAAGAAAAAGGCCATTGCCCCCATCAACAGAGCTGGGACTGCAATCAGAAGTAAGTTGAATATGTCTGTGAAGATACTCAGTCATCCTGGTCATAGTTATCCAAGATTGGTTGAAATCAGTCAATTCAACTGGTTAAAGATACTTGAAGACATTTCGCCTCTCATCCAAGAGGCTTCTTCGGTTCTGACTGACTGGCTGACTTTAACATCTGTGGAGTCGTTATCAAGGTGATGGATACTGCCTGGTTCATTAGTGCTCCTGGGAAGGGACGAAAAGACAGCATTGGAAATAGGGGATAAGTCCTTTTCATCCTCTCGAGTATTCACCTTGGATAAGTTGAATATTAAAATAAAAATGTAATCAGATTTTCCCAGTGCTCCAGCAGCTTTTAAATTTTAATATTAGGGCTGGGCGATATATTGGTATTATGAGGTGTACCGATATAATTTCAAAAGAGATATAAAATTAGACCAT
This sequence comes from Micropterus dolomieu, assembly GCF_021292245.1. Lineage (NCBI taxonomy): Eukaryota > Metazoa > Chordata > Actinopteri > Centrarchiformes > Centrarchidae > Micropterus > Micropterus dolomieu. The sequence goes on from NC_060160.1 coordinate 19,172,611, forward strand.
ACTGTTTATACCAATATAGTTTGATGTTGAGTTAATTATTATGTTTCCATAAAGTCCTGCCAGCGTTTGCTCCTCTCTCTCTCCCTCACTGCACAGCCTCGCCCCTCCCTCTGTGTCTGCACGCAGCCGTCTTCTCACAAACTCTCAACAACATGGAGGGAGACACAGTGCCGGCCTGGCTTGTAAAAAGAAAAACAACGCTTCAGTCAGTGTTTCCCAAACATGCACTTTACTTTGGCGGTCCCCCCAGGTTAGGCGACATATTGTAGCATTTTTCAGAGAAACACAGAGTTATTACGTTACAAGTCGCGACATGTCGCCATGAACAAAATGCGCGGACAAGTTAGACAAGCGACAGTGAACACACCAGTCAGATGTCATTTGTTAGCTACCATGTTGGATTTGTTTTGATAGGCTACGTCAACTCCTCAACATGCAGCGCAGCTGCTGCTGTGAACAAAATTGCGGGAGAAAAAGTCCAGAAGACAAATTCACTTTTTTTTTTGGCGACTTTATATAACACAGCCTACTACTGATGGAGAAAATCACCGCAGACTTGCATGGAGAGGGACAGATTGAAAGAAGCGGGGCGCGCTTATGTGTTTGCAGCAGAGGTCTGTGAGTGTGCATACTTAGCAGAAAATACCGAGATATATTTTCAGAATCAGAAGGAGGCTTTAAAGGCTTTATTGCCAAGTAGTGTTTTACACATACGAGGAATTTGCTGTGGTGATAAGGTGCTACACGTAGATAAACATACAGTCAACATGAATAAATGTAGAAATATATAAATATGGAGTGGAATTTTATACTGGTAGTCAGCCTAACAATACCGGGATATGACTTTTTGGTGTCATTGGCCAGCTCTAATCAACATTATCATTGAAAGGTCTGTTTAATTTTGATGTTTAATTGGTTTTGTGAACAGGTATTTCTGGAGGCCTGCAGTCACACACTGCCCCTGTCCTCAGTAATGCTTCAAACAGTCAATTGGTGATCTTTGATGAGAACAAGGCTCAAAGTGCTGGCCCTTCAGAGCCTAAGATGGAGTCTTGGATGGCCCCTCCCACTTCCAGGGCAAAGGAGAATGAGCGGAGGCTTGAAAAATGGTGTGATGTCAAGGTATGAGACCAACAAGCAGGTGTTGTGTTAATATATTTAAATGTGTGAAATGTAAACCAGTGATGTCAATTTAATGTGTATGTACCCTAGATGCCACAGAAGTCCAAGTTTGGACATACCGTTATGGCCCCACCGCCTCCCAAACCCACCTTCCAACCATTTGTTGAGGAGTCAGACCAGCCTCCAGTGATGTGAGTGACTACAAGAATCTTTAGTTTTATCTGCAGTTTTGATTTGTTGGTTGTATTTGCTGAACATTTTATTTACATCACACATTCAGGTCCCTGATAATGAGAAGCCCCAGATTCCTGAAATTGATGACTAGCACTGAAATGAATTAATCAACAATTATGATAATGAAGTAAAGCACTTCCTGTTTCAACCTCTCATTCTGATCATTAAGAAAAGTTTAACCACATAATTAACCATCTGGTTTCTTCAGGTTTCACTAAGGAGCAAAAATCAGACTTTAAACTTGAAAGAAATAATGATTTGACATTTATCGTGATAATTATCGATGTCAAATGATATGAAATGTTTTTATCGTGATAACATCTTTGGCCGTATCACCCAGCCCTACTTTCAATTGTGATTTTTTTTTTTTTTAGAAAGATGGCCAGACAATTCAAGCTATTCGTGACTTATTTTCAATGATAGTTTATTTCTCTCAGCCTATGTTAGTTAAATTTCTTTGATTTCTTTGGCATCTCAGGACTCCATGTAAAATCAACTCAGCTGTGAACACCGTTTTATCATCACGTAAGCCCTGCAGAGAGGAAACTCCTCTAAAGAGACTACAGGAACACCATCAGCAACAAAAGGAAGCAGAATCAGGAAAACTACAGGAGCAGAGCATGTACTGTAAAGAACTGCTGTTCAGTGGCGCCACTGAGTTCTGCTTTGAGGAACTGCGTGCGGAGCGCTTCTTCAAAAAAATGGCACAAGAATCACAGGAAGTCAGAGGTGAAAAGGCTTAAGCTAGTTCCAGTACTTCAAACTGATGCATCTAAGAAGTCTGACAGTTTTTTGTTCTTTTTTAAAATTGTATTTTTACCTGCATTTAGACAAGATATTATCTGCAAGTATCATGTAGTTACTGTATTGCTTTTATCCTGCTGTAAATATTTTATTCATAGAGTTTTCCCGAAAGGTAAAAAGACAAAAAAGGGGTAAAGCTTTTTGGAAACCCTTTGAACTGAAGACACAGTAATTTAATAGTTGTATTGGATTTGTTAAAATACAGTGAGTGGACCAAATAATGGGAACACCTGTACAATGTAATTTAATCTGGGACAAAATTCTACAAACTGCAAAACTGACAATAGCATGAAATAAAAATCCACACATCAACAAACAATATAAACTACATGGGCTTCATGGTACCATTTAAAGGGCTACTGGAATGTATTGTTTATGTTATATCAACTCCTTGTAAATAGTAAACACGTTTGTCTACCACAGCTAAAGTCTGCCACAGAAATACTATTTCATTCTTGGTCCATTTATCCATATTCTTAATTGCACTGTTCTTGAGAACTGTGTTTGTTTGTGTGCTGCCTTTGATTTGTCTTGCTCAGTATTTCTTAAGCAGATATTTCAATACATTTCCAACAAAGTCTAAAGATTACTGCAGTGAGGTGACTCCACTGCGTTTTATGTCTCAGTCTGAGTGAAGTGCGTCTTTGATGTTCAATAAACTTGTTAAAATGTTGGGCTGATGACTAGTGGTGGGAGGTTTTTTTTTAGACAGCAGCTGATTGTAGTAATGCACTGTCAGCAGGGAGCATGCGACAGGAAACATGGATTGTATGGTAATGATATTTGGATTACTAATGGGGCACAAGAACAATTTAGTGTCGTTTGTAATCTGTTGCTGCAGTTTAAAGAGCCAACACTAGTGGGCAAGGGTTAAAACAGAAACAACGTGCATTTAAATAGTCATAAATGCCTTCATTATTGCTACTTATTCTAATGCAGTGACTTTATTTAACTCCCTCACACAGGTATATTTGTGCTTTTTAAGGAATCCAGGCACGAGATCCTTATGAGCAGATCATGCATTCAGCTGGCCAAATGTTAATCATTGTCCAGGAGAGGCTACCCAGAAGCCTGCTGACTAAAGTGGTAGGAGTAAACCTAATCTACTGTGATGATGGGATGTACTTCACACACAGGCAGCTTTGCAGGGCAGACTTTGATGAATGGCTGGAAGATAGGTGGTTGGCTCATTAGCAAGTGAAATCCACCCTTTGCGGTTGTGGGCAGACCTCGGTTATCCCCAGGAGGTCACCACCCTGATGTACTGTGGCACAGAGTGTTGCTGCTTTTACATGCGCATGGAGCACTGTAGGAACAGACTTTAATCTCATATTGGAAATATGACACTGCCAGCAAAGATCCTCTCAACTGGTGAGTTCCCAAACTGTCTACTTTAAATTTTGGCTTAGCACTGAGAGCAGCTGAAATTCAGTGACAAATGATAGGCAACATGATGCACTCCCATCATAATAACACGGCATAACCACATCATAATGCATCCTCTATGGCTTGCTATTTGGCAGGACTTATTAAAAGCTCATTCCATGGAAGCAAGCAGCCAGTGACTCCGATAGCGCCTCAGACAGAAAATCCATAGCTCTCTCTTACTGCAGTGGACAGATGGTACAAGCAAGCCACCTTTCCTTAATGCGCTTTGGACAGACCCTCAGAGAAGAGCTTTTGTCCAGCACTGTTACTGTAATAGACAAGAACACTCTGTGTGGGCTGCCATCAGAGCTCTTAACCTATTTGTATGGTTACGTTTTTTTTTTACATGCAGCAGTTCACAGAAAGTTCTCTGCCTGAGCCTCTACAGTACCTCACTTACAGGTCAGTAGGCATTTTGCATCAAGGTGAGCGGCACTTGGCTAACCAGGCATGGAGAAGGAAGAGTGTAGCTGCAAACATGAGACCAGTTTCTTTAAAAAACATATGTTATGGAAGCCCATTTCTGCCAGGAAAAGAACAAAAGATAGAAAGTTAGGCATGATGAAAAAAAATTTACTCATAGTAGTTGTGACTTACTATCCCATAATTTTGATTTACTTTTTTATCATTTTGAATTACTCTCCCATAGTTTTGACTTACTTCATTATTCATTTATACTCAATAAATCAACATTGTATTGAAATAATGACTTACTATCTCATAATTTTGACTTAGTAAGTCAGTATTTTGACTTTTTATCTTGTAGTTTACAATTCTGACTTCCTAAATCATAATTGTGATTTACGGTATCTGGTGTGAATTTGTTTTTATTAGGACTAACTTGTAATTTATTTTTTATTTTCTGTCCAGAAATGCTTTTCAATATACAGTATGAATGACAGAGCTTTAATTTCTACTGTAGTAGCCTCACTCTTACCGAATTTAAATGGATTTATAGGTCATCTGGAAATGTCAATGGCATTTCCAGATGACCTATAATTTCTTTTGGCACGAAATTACATTTGCTTTAGCTGTATAGGCTGAACCCGGATAACCCCTGGTGTAATCCTTACAGATTCATCCTAAACAATAGAATGAATTAAAATGCAAACAATTAAGGCAGTATCACTTTAACGGCTTTCATTGTAATGACAGTGGTTTAAGACTACTCTTGTTCCTGTAAGCCCTTTTTTACATTACAGGCTATTTTCCCACTGTTTACCCAAATGGGGGGTCAATGTTTTCAGGAGATGCTTTAGCAAGGTCATTAAATCTGACAGTGAAGCTGACAAATTAATTTGAATAAACCCTTATAATCCCTGTTAATCTAACAGAAATCTTATATACCATAATGATGTAAAAACATAGACAATATACAACATATATATAACATTTGACCCTTCCTGTTTCTCTTCATATCGGCCAAGCGGGTACACTAATAATTACAGCAGATATCCTGAGCAAGCTGAGCTGTTTTTTGAGGTAACCACAATTCTTTTGCACATAAAAAAACGTTACATTACAAGAGCGTTTTTATTGCTGTTCGCAGCTCTGAACTAAAAGAAATCAGGAAAATATGTCAACCGAGGCAGTAAAATATAGCAATGCCAATAAATAGCTGTGACAATAATGCTGACAAGTAAGAGTGAAATAGAGGGAGGGGTCGTGTCTGCCAAACCCCCAACAGGCAAAATCTGTCATTGTTATGCAGATTGGTTCAGTGGAGCCTTTTTCACTTGAGTTTATTTGATGTGTAAGGAGGAACATCATTATTTAAGCCTGTTGTAGAGCCTTTGCATGCGTCTCTCATATCAAAACACCATGTTTTACACATAGGCCCTGGATCTGGCTCACTCTACAAGCAATTTCTGCATGACTTGACCCTAATACATTTCCCTGCTTTGTGTCTGGTCTTTGCTGCTGTATAAATTATTCAGGAAATGATTGTGGTAAAAAGAAAGGGGAACCTTTCAGTCAAATAATGAGGATGCTGGACTGGGGCAACATTGTAACTTCAGTTTCTTATGCCTTCATCCACAAAGATTTCTGGGTCACAATGGACTCAAAAGAGATTGTGAGGATGAGGATTTCACCCTCTACAGAAATAGCTCCACAATATTCCCCCCCCCCTCCTATTTATTTTTTTGGTTTTTTGGTTTTTTTTAAACTCAGTGATACTACAACCCCTCCCGTCATCTGCCATTACTGACCCTGTCATTCAGTGGATAATACAATAGACTGAACAGCAGCACACTGGGCGAATGCAGCACCCTCATGTCACCCACATTATGTGTAAAGGAGACAGAGGGGGAGATGGAGGTGGATGAAAGGTATCCCAGGTGATGAGGTGTAGCGGAGCTCTCCTCTCCTTACAGTCACTGGAAACCGGCTTTAAAACACACACACACACACACACACACACACACTGCTATCAGTTCTTTTGCAGCCCAATGAGGGAGTGGGAGGAGGCAGAGAAGGAGGGAAGTGATAAAGAGAGAGAGAGAGAAAGAGAGGGAGGGAAAGGGAGGTGGGAGGGTGTGTGTGTGTGAGAGAGAGAGAGAGACAGCGAGCCAGAGAAGGAGAAGGAGAGGGGGGGATGGAAGGAGCTGTATGGGGCCGTGATATTCTCTCCTCCTGGATGCTGCCTTTCCTCTTCATGGCTTTGTCCCTCCTTTGTACGGTCACCCTGTGTCCCCAGGAGCAGGCACCGTTACGCGGACCAGCACTCAGCCACGGAGCCGGGGATGAATCAGCCCCGACAAAGAGCCTTTGAGATGGCAGTGTGTGCTTCTGCCTGGAGGGAGGAACGCATCAGGCTTTCCCAGGCAAGCGGCAGCCTGCAGTGTGCGCTTGCTTAGGAGCCAACCCTCCTCGCCGTTGTGTGCATGAGAGAGAGAGAGAGAGAGAGAGAGAGAGAGAGCGAGCGTATAAGTCCATGAGTGAGTGTATGTGTGTGTAAATGTGAGTGAGAGGTGTATAATAGTGTGTGTGTGTGTGTGTGTGTGTGTGTGTGCGCACACTGGCTTCCAATCCTTCCTCTCTCCTCTTCACTACAAGGCAAGGTAAGAGGGATGACAGATTTTCTTTCCCCTCCCCTCTTCTAACAATGATTTATCCCACCAGAGCCCCATTTCCTCTCTGTGGGGGGGGGTGGAGGGGGTATGCCGTCGGTAGGCTTCAACCGTGGTGGAGGGAGAGAAGTGGCTGTGAGCAGAATGCAGTGCAGCCAGGTGCTGATGTGGAGGACAAAAAGGGAAGACGGAGAGGGTTACTGGATGTATTTAGTGATGGACTGCATCTCAAAAGAGGAGCCTTCACCTTCTGCTCTACCCTCTTCCTCTAATTCCCCACATCCCCTTTCTTTCTGTGTCTCTGTTGCTTCTGTCTTTAGCCTGTATTTCAAGGAAAGGGGTGCAACAATCGCTTACATGTTGCCTATCTCAGGACGGATCACACTACTTGACAAATACAGACTGTGCCATTGCTATGGGCACTGTGAACAGAAGCTTCCTGTTTTTACTGTTGTGTGTTCTAGTGTTGGTGTGTAGACTGAGTTCTTAGGTTATCTTTCTGGTCCCACCACTGCATGTGGATTTAAGCTGCTTCTGTGTATATACACACTTCAGTAGATGGAGGCTGTGGAAAAACAGCCACAGGATAGGAGACTGACATGTGACATATTTGAGTAACAGCATTTACTTCTACATCTGTAAATGTAACCATGAGAAAACCTGTTGTACGAGAGCTTGCATAAACGTGGGAGGCAATGTTTGAACCGTGCTCTGTTTGAATCTGCTCCGCATTATTGAAAAGAGGTTTGTAAAGTCTCTCTATTAGATGCTAAATCCCCAGTGAAAATCAATCCGAGGCTAAGGTGTTTAAAAGAAGTGTATAGATTTTAGTTTTAGTCCAATGCTTTAGCATCGCCATTGCACTCATTCTTATTGACAGAATCACAACACAGACTGGTGGCTGCACCTGATGTTATCCAGACATATACTGTAAGTGATCAGCACAAAGGGTTTAGATCAGATAGTCAGGATGATTTTCATTGAATCTGCATTCTCTTTATTAGGGTTTTTAATCATGCATTTCATGAGTCTGATGATGATGTAACATAGGCTCTCCAATTGTCACACTACCATGTGTTTGTGTCTCAGGTTACTCATTGATATTCAAGGAGGGAGGAGGAGGAGGGAAAGGGTAGAGGAGGTGACAGAGAAGGTCTCTTTGGTGCATGCACACACACTAATAGACATACACACATACACACACACACACACACACAGCTTGACATCTGCTTCACCGAGGATGATGTGAACACTCTGGCGTCTTCTGAAGTTGCTAGTTTTTTGGAGGGCATCTCATGTCGCCCATCTTGTTTTCACACTCTTACAAGCTCATAGTACAAAGCAAACTGGCAGCACAGACTCAACAGCACGAGTACTGGGACACTGACAGGACAGGAAGTGATAGGGACCTCTCACACACACACACACATGAACATAACAAGCAGGTGTAGGCGGTAAATCATTGTCATGTGCACTGCTGTGTTCATGATTGTTTTCAGGAATGCTAGTGTCATGTTCATGTCAGCCAAAGGAGGGGACAGCGTGCATTACCAGCTTAGCGTCGCCACTGGCCCTGAGACGTCAAGCACTAAGGATTAAAACAGGCTCTGAGTCCAAATTGGGACAGCGTGCCATGATTTCCCTCTCTGGGCTGAAACAGCACCCGTGCTGGGTGACAGAGGATGGCAGCAGAGTCAGTGCAGATTGATACCACAAAGGATCTGAGGTTAAAAATGGCCGGTGCTTTGTCCCTGGGAGAGACACGCTGAGGCCTGAGCTAAAAAATATAAATCAAAGCTTTCATAAGCACATGCGCGTACAGTAAAGCTTGCACCGAGGCCCGGTGCATCAATAAATTAGACCCAAGAGAGAAGAGTTGGGCTCGTACTATTGGTCCATGCTGGTCATATGTCTCTATCAGCACAGCATCAAATTGTTCAAAGCACTTGTAAAAGCCAAGAGGATCTTTAATTAAGCAGAGTGTTGGTCAGTGCTGCGTTCTAGCCCTTAACATTTACATTTATTCATTTAGCTGACGCTTTTATCCAAAGCTACTTACAATTGCTAGATATGTCAGAGGTCGCATGCCTATGGAGCAACTAGGCCACCCCTACATATTGTTATATTGTATGGAGGCGCATACTTCCTGAGTGTGTTTTTCTAGTGATGTGTCAGCATCAGTAGAACATCCCATAAAACCCCCAGGACACTAGAAGTGTTGCTTTTACAATGTCATTATGTTAAGGTGTTTGGAGTAGATAGAGATCGTAGGTTTTACTGCACATTTATGTCCACACTCCTCGCCGCAGGGAAAGATCAAACTTGTTTTCTTGTCGGGAACTTCAGAACAAAGAGGGCTGCTGTTGACAACGCTATGCCCCTATTCCAGGGCACGGACACTTTAAATGTATGTCTATCTATTCAGCATCTTTATTCTTTTAATTTCTCTCCTCTCGCTTTCTTCCCTTTCATCTTCTCCATCTCTTTTTCTGTCACTACAATTGAGTGTCCAGACTCTCCCTTCCTCCCCCACTCTTTCTCCTCCCATGTCGACCTCTCATTTCTTGTTTCCTTCTGTCAATATTAACACAGGAGTGATGTGCTCTCCTGCGCAGATGTCTGCCCTTGAAGAACTGACAGCCCACATTGTTGGGCACGGACATCACATTTTACTATTCCCTTCCAATCCTGAGGCCTTTTCTTACTCATTCAGTGCATGAGAAAATTACTTCCTCAGAATTGCAGTGCTTGGTGACTTTGAACCATTTCTGACTTGAACTACTTCATACAGAGGTTTGAGTGAAAACCTACACATGACGCATCGTTGCAAGTTATGTGACATTTGAAATACCCCAAGATATGTCAACATCAATGAACTCTCTGTTTGAATATGAGTCATCCCCTATTTTACAACTAAAAAGTAAATGCACAATATTGATATGATTGACTATTTCACTGATTATTATTTGCCTCTGACACTTTTACGCACCTTTACTTGCTTTTGTACTTTGCTTTTCATAAACTATATACTGAAACTAGTCCATAACATTCACTTCACATGCCCTTGGGTATGCTCTACATTGTGTCCTTACCCTTCCTGAATGGAGCTTTTATTAGAGATACCAATACATAGAGGACTGAGAACATTGTTGTTTGACCACATTAGAAATAGCTGGCACAAATCTTCACCTGTACGACCTCCATAGTAGCATCTTCAGTTTCATCCGTATCCTATATTTTTGATAAAGTACTTTTACATGATAAATTTTTCATACAAGACTAGAGTCTAAAGCCATGTTAGTGAAGCGGTTCTTAGGCACAGCAGTGCTTTGAGCTCAGTGATAACATCAGCATGCTAACATGCACACATGCTGATGCTAAGCAGGCATTATGTTTACTATGATCACCATCTTAGTTTTGCATGTTAGCATGCTTGAATTTGCTAATTAGCAGAAAAGTGTGGCTGAGGCTAATGGAATTAACATTATTTGTGCATGTATTTAGTCATAAACCAAAGTTTAGGACAAATTTGGCTCTCATGGTGGCGCTAGATGAAAAGTCAGCGAATCAAATTTCAAGGCAAACCACAACCACAACCGGCATTGTCGTCCCTAGCCGCTAGCAGGGCTAGATGGCAGTAGATGTGTGCGAATCTCCAGCATTCCTTTTATTCCAAGCGCTTTGTCGTGCATGATGTATCAGGCCACTAGCATGAAATATGCATGGCAGCAACGTGTTATTCTGTGTCACTGAATGCAGCTTATTACATCACTTGTCATCTCTTATTGACTATCCTTCCATGTCTGCAGAGGTGACTTCAAAGAGAAAGCAGACATCAACTTAAATCATAAACACTGCTATTGCACTGTCCGGTCACGTCCAGCGCTTATGTACCTTTTTTCATGCCCTCAGATGGTGTGTGTATGTGCATGTGTTTCACAAAGCACAAGGAATAGATGACCAACCAATAACCCCCCCCCCCCTTTTCAAAGGCAGTCCCATTACACTCAAAGGGCAGAACGGTCATCATAATGAAGCTGATAGAAGAGCAATCTCTAAACCCCCCACACTGCAGTGCCGAGTCCAAAAAACAGCAGTTAAGATCTTGATGGTATCTATGCCACTGTGAAATAGATGTAGCCCCCTGTAATTCTGTATAGCTGGATTATGCTTCTACATGCATTGACAAACACAAAAAGAGGATTACCTCATCTTCATCGTCTCCCACTCTCACCTCACTATTTGACATGAATCCTGTACCAAATAAACACGCGTCTGGTGCTGAGAGTGTGTGTGTGTGTGTGGGGGGGGGGGGGGCATGATGTGTCCTAAAATTAGATCAGTGAAGGACTGAACACCATACTAATCCCGCCATCACAGTCACCTGCACACTCACTACATTCCTGCATGCATGCCAATAAAAAAGATAGAAACTGAAATCAGGGCAAATAGGGAAAAAAATCATTCAACAGAGCTCGGAGCAAATCCAATATCTCTCTTATCTCTCGATCCCTTCCCACACATCTACAACTCCTGTTTTGGGTGATTTGAACATGAGAGGAATGCGAGCATGCCCTCTCCTCTTCTGTCATGTTGTCTGTGGGAAAAAGATGGTTTGCCTGGTTCTTTTTCTGCATACCATGAGAGGCTCGGCCGCTCTGCCAGGTGAAGAAGCTCTGTTCAGTTGCGGGGTAAGGCTGTGATTGGATCTTCATTTGAGCCTGGAATAGGTATTGCTGTGATTAAGCTGTGATTCTCCAGCGAAAATGGGAATTCTTTGCATGTTTTACACAACTTGGACGCTCCAACATCTTTTTTTTTCAAGGTTTGTGTTTATTTAGACTTCACAAGTAGACTAGCTACAAACAGCTTTATGCTCATGTGATTTCCTGTGAGTGAGCTTTTATTTCTCAGTGACGTGATTTGTGGATTGCCAGGTCAAGCATTTGGATCTATTTAATTTTCTGCTCCTGCACACAGTAGTAGAGATGGAAATTCCTAATGTAGCACAATTTCGGAGTGACCTCATCTCCCTTTGGCTCTTCATATCCCTGACAGCAGCTGGCTTAGTTTTGCCTCAGCACTTTGATAGATTCAAGACAAGCCACTGAGGCATAGGGTCAAATCCCTGCAGTTTAGAGGGATGTGACCAGAAAGCGTTATTATGCACTTTGCAAGTTCATCTCTGTGCATACGTATTATACTAGTGACTTAGAAATCAATAGTATATTGTTATCAAGACAGTCATAAGCTTGGCAGAGTCAAAGAGGTCAATAAAAGGCCAGTTGCATGTGATTAAAGCTTGTAAATCAATAATTGCATCAACTTTTCAATACATTTTGGCTGGGCATGAATAAAGAAAGTGTGTGTATGTTTCTACTTGCCTCTAATATCACAGTGGTTAGTTTGTATTTCCAGAGTCTTCAGAGGAGAACAGTGGTCGAGAATGAATAATGAATGCTGTGATGTGCTCTGTTCTCTGCTGCTTTGAACTAATGAAGCTTGATAAAGTACCATACAAAGCAGCCGTCCTATTTGTGCTGGTATCACCCTATTATTGCTGGCAGTGAAGGACTGTAGCAGTTTGCATTTGACTCATGAGTAAATATTGATTGATCTGCTTGTAAAAGGATACATGAGCGCTATGTGTAAATATTTATTCAGGCAATGCCAACATCTGCACATTAACAGTTATCTAAGCAGATAGTCTCTTGCGCAGTGGAAAAAGAAGAAAAAAATCAGAGATCATAATCTTCTGTCTTGCAGCTTGTTTTCTCAGTCGTTCGTTATTCAAAAAACAGCCACAATTGGTGGTTAAAAGCCTTTCTGTGTCTGTGAGAAGGAATCTGGGTCCCTGTATCTCTAAAACATCCAGGTCTGAATATAATCTTGGCCCCAACTCCTCTCTCCCCACCCCCTGAGAGCCCTCAAAACATAATGTCCCTGTCAGATGGAATTAAAGTCCTTCCCAGCACCACGTTATGTACATAGGGAGAGCACAGAGTGATGCGCTTATGCAACACTTAGCATATTAGCCTTGTGATTGAATCATCCTTGGAGGGTGACATGCCCCCACCTTGTCCTAACTCCGCCTTCCTTCCTGTAATGAGGAAGATTTAGGCAGCTGATGTGACCAGTTGGCCTGACCTCCTTTTACCCTCTGGTGATGCTGCGGGCCGAGTGGTGTGTGGTAGTCACCGATACAGCTCATAACAGGCATCGCTGATGCCGATTAGAGCCGTGCTGGTCTGAGGGCGGAGGTGGAGAGAGAAGAGGCTGCCAGTGTGATCGCCTGCTGAGCTGCGGATAACTGCAAAACTAATTTCCTCAACTCCCACCATTTCACAGTGCATGATGGGAGATTGTATCTGATAGTATAGGGGCACCATATAAGCCTCTGCATTGGCCACGTCCATCAGGGCCTCTAAGTGCTTCATTCTGCTAAAATAAACAAGACTTAAGAGTCTACAATCATGCTAGCGTCTCTGCGAGGCTGTACTTGGTACTTTAAACTTAATGGTCACATCAGCAAGATAACATGCTCACAAAGATAATGCTAGCATATTCATGTTAAGTAGGTATAATGTGTAACATGTTCACCATCTCAGTGGATACAAGTTTAGAGAGACATTCAGTGTTAAAGAACAGACAAAGCAATAACATACAGAGGTAAAATATTACCACAGCTACAGGCAGCTACTTGATGCACCTGTTGGTAAGGCATATCTGAAATGTCCTCTGCATTTGCTCATTTTGACATTGAAAATTGAATAAAAGGAATAATCTCATTGATTTGAGTATGCAAATTCTGCACACCATCTCTCTATTTTTTCTTTAGTTGAGTGCAATGTTATTTTCCTACTTCACTAATTAGCAGTAAATGCAAAGTAAAGTTGAGGCTGACGGCAATGTCAATAGTTTTGCAGGTATATGGCCACAAACCAAAACAAACAAACAAACTGGACAAATTAAAATGTGACCTGATGATGGCGTTAGATAAAGGCTTATAGGATCGAAATTATAACAATTCATCCTCTGGGGATCATGACTGTCTGCACCAAATTTCATTGGTGGTCATTGTTGCGGTACTTCACTCAAAAAACTGGTGCTGGTAGCAATAGAGGAAAATGCAGAGGATCATCATTAAAATATATCCTTTAACGACCATGAACATTTGTAGCATATATCACGGTAATCCATCTAATAACTTTCAAGATATTTAAGTTTGGACCAAAGTGATGAGTCCACTAACAAACTGACCAACATTGCCATCCCTAGCCGCTGGTACGCCTGAAAAAGCAAAACTGTGCTCACAGCCATAGCCCTATTTGCTCAATGGGTGACTTTATAGAGGCAGTAAATGTATGCCATTCTCCAACATTCCTTATTGCAAGTGCTTTGTCGCGCATGATGTATCAGACCACTAGCATGAAATATGCATTGCAGCAATATGTTATTCCACGTCACTGAATGCAGCTCATTACATCATGCATCAACATCTTGTTGTCTCCCCTCATGTCTTGTGGTGGAAAGATCGACAGACTGACCAACAAACCTGCATTGCCATCCCTAGAGCCATGCTGGTAACACGGCTTGCCAGAATATCCTCCATACTGTGAGCTTCATGACACAGTAATAATACTAATCATGAGACTTAAATTTGAGTGATTATCTCCCAGCACAGCTGTGCAGCTGAGGAAATGAGATGTATGAAATGTATTAAATTATTTCCCTTCACTTGAATGGAAAATAAAGCACATACAGTTAACCCGAGTTAGTGGCTCGCCAAACACAGGACCAACCATCCAAGGATTAAGTGGTTACCCTCCCTGCAATCAAGGGCACACACGCTACTAATTAGGACGGGATATAAAAGGGTAAAGGGTTTATGAAGGATAGCCTGCCATAGTATATTTGTGTTTGCGTATGTGTGTGTGCATGAGCGTGTGTGTGCTTGTCCTGCTAATGCACTGAAAGCCTGTGGGCGCTGGCCAGCCTGGCCGCGTGCTCATCAGTAAAATGGCACAGAGAATGAATAAGCCTTAATTGACCAGATATCCTTCATTACACATGTGCTTACAAATCCATCCACTCTCCTTGGAGCCATTCTCAGAGGCACAAGCTCATGACAGCCAGCAAAGCATGGGACATACACATCCCAGACATGGAACAGCTTTTAGATAAGTCATTTGAAATTTTTTCTCCGTCCCTGTTGTCGGTATATATTTGAATACACCTGGTCAAACTGTAGATAGTAAAGAAGAGTGGTCCGTCAGTGGCAACATTTTTTTTGATTACTTTTTCAAAAGTCAAGATTACAGTAACTTGGACATGTGCTGTGTCTGTGTAATGTGGAGTTCAGTTTATTAAAAGATGAATATTTTTCTCTGCAGGGACATTTTGAAGCGGGCAGGCTGTCGCCCTCGTGGACCTGAGGATGTTTCGCAAGAAGAAAAAGAAGAGGCCTGAGATATCAGCGCCCAAGAACTTTGAACATCGTGTCCACACCTCATTTGATGCCAAGCACGGCTGCTTTGTGGGCCTGCCGACCCAATGGCAAAGCCTGATAGAGAACCTGCGCAGGCCCAAACCCATGGTGGACCCTTCCAGGATCACAGAGGTGGAACTGAGGCCAAAGAAGGTACACCACACCTTCTGTTCAACTCGTCATTGATCTTCTGACCTTACCTTAAACTGATCACTAATAACTGGCACACCATTCAACCAGGCTGTCATTAATCTCTCACGATAATTTGCCATTCTAAAATATCTTTTTAATCAATGAGAGACTCATGCATAAAGATATGTTGCTGGTTGTATTGATGCAGAGTCCTTCAGTGCTGCAGAGGGATCCTGCTGTCTCAGAAAATGCCATAATCCTCTGATGACAACGTGGAAGGAAGGCCGGCTCTCCTCCCCATCTTTTTGCTTTCTTATCTATCGTGGGGCTGAGCTAATGACCCTGCTGTGCACACTGACTGTACAATGTTGAATGCTCAGAGGGGCCACAAGATTTATTACTCCATGCAGGCAATTAATAACAGCCCATGGTGCCTTCTCACAGATGTCAAGCAGAAGGGATAAAAAGTGCAGGTACAGCAAAGGAAATGCCAGTGAATGATAAAGGCTGCAAATCTAAGGATTTCTATGCTTCATGGAGCATACTGTCGATGCTGTTTGTGCCCCCCCAGAAAAAAATGGTTAAAACACCAACATTTCATCAATGCCCTGATGTGATTAGTGCTGATCAATATCAAAACCGTCATGTCAGCATTTAGGTCAGATTTATGGTTTTAATAGCATCATCAAGATGAGTGTGAAGAACAAGAACCACATACTGCAAAAATACTAAACAAATAGGTGAAAATAAAGTACATTTTAGGTTGTTGCTCTCACTGAAAAGATGATGTGATGCGACATCTGAATTTTTTCTTCTAGAATAGGATTTCTCACCAAGGCCATTATCACCTGCCATTCCCTCCTCTGAGAGGTGCTACTGTAGGTGAGATGTCATCTGACCTCTACCCCCTGTGCAGATGTAATGGCACAGACCCAGAGAAACAGGAGAGGCTGTTGACTGGCTGTGAACTGAACATCTCTACCCCGAGAGTGACTAATGAGCCCCCATGCACTCTTTCTTACAGTTGCAACAGTAACACTAATCTGGCAAAAGAACTTAAGTTTGTCTGATCATTTTCTGTCAGCTGTCAAGTTTAGGCCAATTGCATGCCTGCTAACTATGCATACCATGTGGTCATAGGAACAGTTCTCTGTAATATCTGAACTGTGCAATGTAAGAACAATTGTAGAGGCTCTGTCTTTTTATCATGTCTCTTGAAACATTTGTCAGTGTATCGTCAGAATTATCCACTGGGAAAATAATTTATGTCACTGTCTTTGAAGAATGAGATGTCCTTTACAGATTCTCAAGTCTAAGTTTAACTTGCCTCTGAGCAATGATTTTGTCACCCTCACTATTCCTTCCAGTCTGAAATCTTTCTATAATGTGATCATGGCATGCACAATGTGATAAAGATAAACGCCTCTCTTCTTTCAGACCATTGTGCGAGGGAGCATGATCGGTCACGGAGACTACATCGCAGCCATGATCAATGATATGAGCCGTCTGTCTGTGACCAGTTCCAACTCTTTGAGGAAGAGCAGTCCCTCAGCCAGGAAGAGGGCACAGTCTCTGGGAAGGCTGGGGGAAGTGAATGAGGGAGACCCTTACCAGTATGAGGGCCTGACCCAAGATGATGAAGACGACGAGGATGCGGGTCAAGACCAGTGGAGGGACAAGGCCAGGAACATCCACAGTGAGACCAACACCCCATACTTGGGCATGAAGAAGAGCATCACTCTGCAGCCCAATGGGATCTTGCCAAAGGCCAAGTCCACCTATGAAGTCAGCGTCAGTTCCTTGGAGGGACCCTCGCAACCAGCTCACTCCCAGAACATCCCAATGCTAAGTCACGGGGCTTATATGAGCAGTGAGGTTGGCAGCCCTCAGGAGAGAGTGATATGGAAGAGAGATTTCCAGCTGCCTAGGGGAATGCCTCCAAGCCAGAGACCTGTAGCTTGTTTTTACAGCCCAGCTATGACTGTACAGCCGCCCCATGGAGATCAAGCGGCAGTCACCACGGAGCTCCGGCCCAACCTACCAATGTACATGCACCCACAGAACAGCCCCGGGAGGCCGTTCTCCTCCTATGACCTGAAAGTAAGCCTGACATTACAGCAGATTTTTGCACATCTTTGTGGCCATTAAGTGCACTGTTAATACATTATTCACAGAATACACAATATATGCATATTTCTGCTAATGTTATGTACATCATAATTTAGTATTCAGCATGTTTTTGCATGTACTCTGAATCCATTAAATACAAACTTTTGTCATGAAATCTTAGGGGTTCGTTTTCATGCTTGGGTTGTCGAAACCTTAGCGAGGCATGATATTGATTACATCTAAACTTAAGGTGATTAAAATTCTGGGGCTGAGAATTTTATTTAATTTAAGAGTTAAAATATGAAATGTGGGTTTAAAGTGCCAGTGGAGTTGTAAATGTTGAGCGATGGTGTGTTTGGCAAGATCTCAGCGGGCCACTTGGGTCCATATAGCAACATCTATACATGGGTCATATCAGGTAAAGTGGATACAGAGTAAGAGTAAACTCTCTTAAAGTTCCTCACCCTTTTTCTCTCATTGTGCAGGCAGAGTCTGTAGTGAGGTACCACTCCAGCTTCCTGCCCACTGGCAACAGCAGTCCTCTTGTGGGCGGCATCAGACCCCAGCGTACTGTGCGTTCCTCAGCTAGCTACACGCTGGGTCTGTCTCCTAACATGGGACTGAGGCCCAGTGGGCCTGACCCCTTCTTCAGACACTCTGGATGCCCCAATCCTCCCTACCCCCGGCAAGACAGCCCTTCCCAGCCTCGACCCTCCCCTACAGGCTCACTAGCCACCAGTCCTCCTGGCACATGCTCCCCTGCCTTCAGACCACCACAACATCCTTCACCCAGACCACCACCAGACCCACCCAAAGTGACCCATGAACAGTTCAAAGCGGCCCTACAGATGGTGGTAGACAAGGGTGATCCGCGGTCTTACCTGGAGAACTTTGTGAAGATTGGGGAGGGGTCGACGGGGGTGGTGTGTATCGCTACAGAGAAGCACAGTGGCAAGCAGGTAGCGGTGAAGATGATGGACTTGAGGCGGCAGCAGAGAAGAGAGTTGCTCTTTAACGAGGTACAGTATCCAGCTAAGTGATTCCCACAAACAAACACAAGACAAATCACAAACACACAATGCATTCAAGGTTACAGCTACAAATTTATTGCTTGCTATTCTTTGTGGTCTAGCATTTAAAGATGGAAAGATAGAATGGAAAACTGTATTTACCTTATCATAGTAAAAAGAGTTCAGTCCATGAAACTGACATACCGTGAGCATCAGTCACCACTGTTTCCTCCTTCGTATGTAAATCTCGCTCATGCACAAGACCCTGGAAAAACGGGCGAATGCCAACAAGTGCTAGATGTGACGTAACATCTGGCATCATTAATATTCACTCCCCCAACATTTACATAAACCAGCCCACGTTCTAGAGAAGCGGTACAAGTTCATGGACCTAGAGCTGAAGGTTGTTCAGTATGTCTCACAGAAAGTGCTTTTATGGTTATGAAGGAATGATAAATATTTTCTGGTTTAACCTCTGAGGTCCTCTTGCTGTTCTACCTCAACTCTGTGATTATGAAGTTTCCCGATGGACTTTACTTGTTGCTAACACTACCGCTAGCTGCTGCTGATGGTTTTGGTTGTATTGTTATCAGCTCACTCTGAAACAGCGGTCCAAAATTTCTGTTAGAATGTTAGAGGTGTAAACACCAACACACCCTTGGAGCACCAAGCTTCCAGTCTGGGCAGAATCAGCAATAGGACGTCTAGCTGCACGGCCAACTGAGTTGCTAGCAGCTACACTGCTGATAGCAGTAATTAGCAGGTAAAGTAACAACAAACACTCTGTGAATCAGCAAAAGTGGAGGCAGAGCAGCTGGAGGACATCAGAGGGAAATCCAGAAAATATTTTCTCCGTCAAATCTGATCCAGTTTCACCAAAACCAGCAAAAAAAGTTATAAAGTTGTGTTTTCGTACAGTAATTAATGACACCTAGTCTCGCATAGGAGGCCTTGATTCAGTCCAGCTAGGTCCCGTCCCACTGCTGTGCTCAGGGAAGTTGGCCAATCAGAAGCAAGTGGGCTTTCAGAGAGGGGATCCTTAAAGAGACAGGAGCTAAAACGGAGTGTTCAGACAGAGGGTGAAAAGAGAAGCTGGAGCAATGGACGTTATGAGAAAAATAATGTGTTTTTTGAAAATTAAAGCATGCAAACATTTTCTAGTAGAAACCCTAAATACAAGTATGGACTTCAAAATAAGCATTCTACGACACCTTTAAAGCATATTTCCAGTTTATTTCGACCTGAATGATCATGAATATGTCATTGGGAGTACTACTCAGCCTGTAAAACGGTTGTATTATGTCCTCTTTGGCTATGGAGGGAGCTTTCTAAAGTCTGAGAAATTAACCCCCGATGATGTCATCAGGGGTTAATTGGCTTAAGTGTGGGTGTTTACCAGTCAGGATTTCTAAATAAAGACACTATTGACTTGGGTATGAAGAGACTGTTTCAAGCTAAAGAGTCCTTACCTCTACAGCACCGATTTTCACCATTCTTCTTTTACAAGTCCCCTGACTTTATGAAAGTGGTTGAGTACAAAATTGCTTAAGTACCCCTTTGATATTAGAGAACCAAATGTGTGGTCACATTATTAGCAATATCTCTAAAGATTTTGGTTCTAACAGGTATGTTTTGTGTGCAGGTGGTCATCATGAGGGACTATCAGCACAGGAATGTGGTGGAGATGTTTAAATCAGCCCTGGTAGAGGAGGAGCTGTGGGTTATCATGGAGTACTTGCAGGGTGGAGCACTGACCAACATTGTGTCTGAAACCAGGTAAGAGCACCACCAAGAGATCGTCTTGACCCGTCTTAAGAAAGCTGCATTGGTGCATTCTGTTTGGTTATGATATCATCTTTAATAACTAAATCAACCACAAGGGGGTAGTGTGGTATCGACTGGTGAGTGATCAGTCTTGAGACCAGCATCACAAAGACTTACAAAGACGGTCATTCAGCACTCTCTCCCACTCCAAGCCAGCTGCTTTTCTCTGGGGAAAGTTAATAATTCAATAACATAATCAAATATGTGTATGTTTAGATGCCATGTGGAAAGTCATTTTAGTTGAAAATTAGTTTTCCTGATGCTGTCACGTTGTCTAGTAGCACATACATCAAAAACAAGGAAAACACTATTTGTAACTATTTTGTCACTGTTTGCCATGGCATGACCTCAGGGTGAGATCACTTATAAAAATTTCTCTCAAGCCAGATGACATGTAAAATGAGCCAGATGTCACAGCTACTGCTTGTCAGACACTAAAATAATCAGTATATTGACAGAACAATCAAGAATAAGAGTCCTTGGCTTCTTCTGTTTTTCCTAGCTACAGTCTGGTGTCACATAATTTTTAGACTCATTAAAGTCTCCATAAATTAAGCGCTTTGTTAGGTAATTGTTACTATGTGTTACATTCGTTTTCAGTTAGCTCCTGACCTTGCTTGCTGTT
This sequence comes from Micropterus dolomieu, assembly GCF_021292245.1. NCBI lineage: Eukaryota > Metazoa > Chordata > Actinopteri > Centrarchiformes > Centrarchidae > Micropterus > Micropterus dolomieu. The sequence continues at coordinate 19,193,458 of NC_060160.1, forward strand.
TTAAAATGGCTTTTTGTCTTTTGTCTCTGTCTCTTATGTTTATGTACATTGTAGAGGACTGAACATGTTTTGTGGGTCTTTCTGCTTTGTGGGAGTTGTTGTTCTGAACCTTGCACTCTTTATCATTGCCTTTAATGTTTGATGATGAATGATGAATTCTAACTTTCGCAGCTGGTGATTCGTCATACATCGTAATGGAAAAGTGTGAAATGTTAATATAAAATCTGTTTGTGTGTGTGTGTGTGTGTGTGTGTGTGTGTGTGTGTGTGTGTGTGTGTGTAAACCATGGTGTAAACATGTGTGCTTGTGTGTGTGTGTGTGTGTGTGTGTGTGTGTGTTATCCTGCAGGCTGAGTGAAGAGCAGATTGCCACAGTGTGTGAAGCTGTTCTGCAAGCCCTGGCCTATCTCCATTCACAGGGAGTCATTCACAGAGACATCAAGAGTGACTCTATACTACTCACATTAGACGGAAGGGTATGAGATGGTGTTGCTCTTTCTTTCTTTCTGTTTTTCTTTGTTTTGCTATCTTGATACTAAGGTATTTCTCTTGTACCCCCAGGTCAAGCTTTCAGACTTTGGCTTCTGTGCTCAGATCAGCAAGGATATCCCTAAGAGGAAGTCTCTAGTGGGGACACCCTATTGGATGGCTCCTGAGGTCATCTCCAAATCACCATATGGCACTGAGGTGAGGAGGCACACATTCAAATCCACTCACACTGAATAGCAGTGGTGATTTGTCTCGTGCAGTATGAATGCCTAAGGTGGAAGATCTGTTTCCTAATTTATCTCTGTATTGGTGCACCAGGTGGATGTTTGGTCAATGGGTATCATGGTGGTGGAGATGGTGGATGGAGAGCCCCCGTACTTCAGTGAAACCCCTGTAGCAGCGATGAAGAGACTGAGGGATGAGCTGGCTCCAACTGTACGAAATGTCAGCCAGGTACGAGAACAGACACACATACTCACATACACTCGTAACTTTCTTAAAACATGCTGTGTATAGCATTTGCAGTGACGTGGCTCTAGAGATGGTAATGTATGTGTCATGTGTCTTGAATAAATATCTCTGAATGATTATCATGACATTTGGTAAAGACAATGTTTTACTTTGTCCAATACTTTGGATTATGACTAAATACCTGCAAAAATAATGAAATTCTCATCAGTCTCAACTGTACTTTGGGTTTAGTGCTAATAAGTAAACATTAGCATGCCAATACGCCAAACTACGATTGTGAACATGGTAACCAATGCACTTGCTAAACATTACCATGATACAATAGCAGCAATATCTGATACAACCGTCACATTTTCATTGTGAGCCTGTTAGCATTTAGCTCAAAGCACCACTGTACCTAAGCACAGTCACACAGATTCGCTAGCATGGCTGTAAAATGTGACAAATTAATACCTTGGTATTGTCAATCAAATGCCATCTTGACAGCAGTATTGCCCCTTCTAGTTTCCCAAAAATAAGACAATGTTTCTTATCAAATCCCCTGCTTCTTGTTGAATAAATGTTATGTTCTTATCAAAGTTAATAAAGACTTTCAGCTGTCTTGGTTGTAGTGTTACTATACTTTTACAAAAATGTATCAAAATAACTACTGCAACAATTTATTGGAGTTAAAATATATTTACCCATTACTCTCTGGTCCAGATCTCCCCAGTTCTAAAAGACTTCCTGGACCGTATGCTGACTCGGGACCCTCTAGAGCGGGCCAGCGCCACTGACCTGCTGGAGCACCCCTTCCTGCTGCAGAGCGGTTCACCTCAGTGCCTGGTCCCGCTGGTGGAGCAGTACCGCAAGCGCATGTCCCGTTGCTGACCCTGTGGGGGATCCCTCTCACCAATGCCCACCTTAAATCTGACCTGTCCAGGCCTCGGACGAGGACCAGCACCGGGTTACAACTCCTCTTGCACCCAAGCCAATGGGCGATCAGCTCTAGAGAAACAGACCCAGAGAGCATGTTGCTGCCAGAGTGATGGTGGCAGGACGGCAAGTTTGGTTGAAAGACACCGCATGGTCTCGGGCATGACAGAAGCACTTTAGGAGTGAGTTAAAGGCAGCATGCAATCCCTCACCTCTCAACTCGGTTCGAATCCGAATATTGATTGGCTTCCTTTAACATTCAGTGGGATTCAACACAAGATGGTGCATATCAACTAATCGATATTCCACGTAACTATATGTAATGAACACGTGCTACTCTAAAGATCCTTTATAGTGTTTATAGTGGGCATTATTGCTAGCCGTGTAAAGCTTATAAAGCTGGTGTTAGGCTCAAACCACAGTAGCTCATTGTGACATTGTTAGGGAAGGATAAAGTTACCTCTGCACACTCACACACTCTGTTGTGGAAACTCGGTCAGTACACTCCACAAATACTGACAGTAGACTCTTTGCATGGCCAAATGGAGGCACACCTGGCCTGATGCGAATATGCTTGAATATGTACCAAACTGGGATGTGAAAGACATTTCTCTTTTATTAGCATAATAAATGGGTAGATGAAAGCCCAGCTGCTACTATTGGGCTATTGGAAAATCACCAGTACCATATTCCTCTTTTTCACATTTATTATTTATTTCCAAAAGGTATTGTGGATTGTTTGTATGATGTGAAGTTGCAAATATGGTTTCATTATTAAGTATGGACTAAGCAGAAACATGAATAATGTAAATACAAATACTGGATATTAGGTCATTACACCTGCTGCAGTAAATTATATGAGATGAATTCAAAATTTTACTTTTCTTTACTGAAATGTGAGTGTATAATTGTATGTGTGCATGTGTGTGTGTGTGTGTGTGTGTGTGTGTGTGTGTGTGTGTGTGAGCACATGGGCACATGGATGTGTGTGAGGCAACATCTCACTGTTTGCTTCTGATACAGCCCTCTTTGTACTGTGACAGACTTTTTAAAAACCACCAGATGTGTGTGTGTTGCTCCTCAACAAGATGTATATGACTGCATTTGTTTGCCTAGATAAAGCACACAGGCCTGGCATGTGATGCTGCAGGACGTCCACCTGCTCAGAAACACTTTGCACATAGTCTTTGTATTCTGACACGGATACATGTTGACATGTTTCATGTATTTCTATCTCTGTGTGGATCATTCATGGAAAAGAGAATTACACATTTTAATTTTGTATAAATCAATAAATGATGCATATTGAATCAGAATTCATCCCTCATTTTCCTCATTCACACACATGTAGATATTAATGAATACTGGTGTTTTAAAGTGTTTATTATGTATTCAGCATGGATCATACAGTGCACAGTCACTGAATATCGTTAAGCAAAATACGTACAATATTTCTTATAAACACAGAAGCAATATCAAATCCATTAAATTCCATACAATATAAATCTTATATATGTCAAACAAAAATAATTATTTTCAGTAGCTCACAGATGGATATTGTGTTAATTTATAAATTATTTCAAATATAGAATAGCAAAATTGTATGCAACTGAACAATAAGCTTTTAAACCTCTTGTTTTTTATTGATAAATATTGAAAAAACTAATGAACTGCAACAAAAGCAAAATATTGTTATTTCTCTCAATAAATAGATAACATCATCAAACAATCAAACTGCATTGTCAGAATTTTTACCAGCCATTTCTGTTGCTTCATAATGTCCTTATTCTAATCAAGGGCGGACTGAGAAGAGCAGCTTTCAAACTCGCACTTCACTCCACTGATGCTGTCAACGCTTGGCTGGCTGTTTACCTGCTGATGTGTGTGAGAGAGAGGGAAGGTTTCGGAGCGGGACATGCGCCCTCGGCCATTAGAGGAGCCAGACGAACAGTCTGTCACCATTCTCATGAACTCTGGTGCGGTGAATCTACGCAGCAGTCTGTTGCCCAGGCCCATGAACCCCGGCATACGGCTTGGGATCTTCCCCGTCTCGATCTCCCCTCTGGAAGACAGCAGTTTGTTGTGTCTGCTGGTCGGGCCAAAGCTTCCCCTCTTCTGCTGCTCTCTTTTACTTGATGGAACTATGTCATTAGCCTCTTCTGATTTGAGATTCTCCTCGACTGCTCTCACGGGCTGACTTTTGCCGTTTAAAAGAGGTTTTGGCACTGAGCCAGTTTTGTTAGCATCGTTTGTCAGGCCCCGGGTGTTCCTTTGACATTCCATCTTGTCTATAAGGCATCTCTCATCCTGTAGCGAGGCTCTCTTTAATTTGCTGGCTGACAGGCTCATGTCACGCACATCACCCTGATAGGACTGCTTTCTGTTGCTCAGAAGGTCCAGGTTAAACGACTTCGCTTTTCCCCAGAGAGGAAAACTAACTGGTGTAGGCTCTTGGAGTCCAGTGTTTCTGACATCTTTCTGGCTTGGCTGAGGCAGAGAGTTCAGTGTTTTAGCCCCTCTCGGGTCTCTAAGCTGGCAATTTTGCAGTTGTTTGGCTGTGAAGAGAACGCTGTGATCCCCTTCAAACTGGCTTTTCTCTCGCTGAGGAGGCAGAGCCCAGTTGTGGCGATGGTTCTCCTCTTGAGACTGGCTCCTGGGACATCTGAAGCGGTTCCACAGCCCGCTACTGTCACCAACCTTCAGCTGTTTCTGAAATACCCCAGGCAGTTGGTCTTCATTGCTATTCAACTGCTTGGAGAACCTCTCCAGAACATGCCTGGGGAGCCTGTTGGGCAGCCGACACTCTCCTTCACCATTGGTACCCGAATCAGCAAGTGGATCATCTGTGCCAACACCCCTCCTGCAAGGAAAGTTCAGAATCTGTACGCACTGGTTATGTCCGAAGAAGTTGGCCACCTCGATGGCTGAGTGACCAGCATTATTTGTTCTGTCCAGCCTCAGTCCCAATCTTTTGAAAGCCCGGACCAGAAACTCCAGAACCTGGCTATGCCCAGAAAAGGCAGCATACATCAGAGCACTGTTACCCCAGGCGTCAAAGATGTCGGGGTCAGCATTGAATTGCACAAGAAGCTTGACCACGTCCAGGTGACCCAACTCACAGACAAGGCTCAGGGCTGTGCGACCGTCCTCATCCTGGCAGTTGACATCTGCCCCTTTCTCCAGCAGCAGCCGGGTGAACTTGGCCCTGGTCCCGGGGTCTTGTAGGCAGACAGCATACATGAGCGGAGTGCGGCTGTTTTCTGTCTTAGAGTTGATGATGCGTCCATCCAAGGCGTCCAGGATGAAGCGTGCGAGGTGAACTTTACCGCCGTGCATGGCATCTAGGAAGGTCTTGGTGCCAGAACCCTGGCGTAAATCTTTCGGTCGCATCATTCTTGAACAGCTACTTGTGGAGCTGAGCCGTCAAGTGAGCCGAGAAAGAAGGTGACAAATAGGGAGAGAAAGTGTGTAGCAAGTTCTCTGAGGCTCTCCGTGTTGACAGTGAATGCATTTACTTCAGAGTAAGACTCAGAGAGGAGCTGCCAGTGCTTTTATACCTCCCTCTTCACATGCCCTCCCCACGTTGCCAAGGAAACGTCTGAGGACCATTATGCAGTGGCAGCATCCATTCAGCCCAAGCACTATCTGCCTGGAGAGAAATATATGCTATTTGAACAGAATAATTACTCAAGGAGAAAAAACATGGCCAATGTTTTTCATGTGAGGTCTGTGAGGTTAACCATTTTTACTTTTCTTTGATGCAAATTAACTTCATTAACAAATTCCTGCTGCTGATAGAATAGTCAAATATAGAAGGACAATCCGGCATTTTGTGAAATTTATGAATAGTACATTATGTTGAGTCCATTTATATTCAAGACTCTACTGTTAACAGGACTCTCAACAAAGGTTTGAGGGAAGATTGAAATTAAGCTTTGAGAGTTCGCCTCAAAGGACAGGAGGGAAAATTAACAGCTTGTTTTCTGCCCTACATGTGTTTTAAATGCTGCATCCACCTATCCTCTGCTCTTAGTTTACTCAAATCAACAAATTCAAATTATGCTACTCTACTGTGCCTTGACTTTCTCAAGGTTTCATAATAATGAGTTTGCCTGAAGGTCTTTTTTTTGTCATGGTAAATAGAAAATCCACTGAGAAGGGCTTTAAGAGCCATGTTTAATTATCTTATTGAATTAAAAAAAAAACTAAACAGTACCCAGCTGATGTGATCAGACTGATCTTTGTCAAACAATCCAGCCGTTGCAGTGACATGGATCCCTTTAATCCCTTAGATTTACGAACAAGACCGCTGTTTGTATGAGGATATCAGCATGATTATTATCTATTGCTTTAGGAAGTAAGAATAAAAATAAATGCTCTTGTGATTATAGACCTCCTCTAAATATAACTGTTCACAGTATAAACTATAATATTGTTGTAGTAAGGGAGTATGTCTATCATGAGCCTTGTTAAGCACACAGGTAATACTGCTCTATTGCATTTCTTCATTACTTAAATAATTCATTATTTTGTTTGACTGTCTCCAATTTCCTTACAACCTTCAAGTTTGTTTTTAATATTTACTCAGTTTATTACTTTCAACATCAAAAGCACCAAATTTAAAAACTTCTCTCTTGTATCTTTTGTCAAAGCTTGTGTTAAAAAAAATGACAAGGACCCTTTACGCAGCTGTTTCTCCTCCACAAGACCAGAATTTAATTTCAATTGCTAATATAAATCTCAGCAGGACCCAAAACTGTGCCAAACAGTGGAGGTGAGAGAAACATCGTCGGGGTTCTGTCTTCCTCACCGTTAAGCATCCGGCTTCATCAAAACCTCAGCGGGGCCTTTATACAGCACCGAGAGCCATTCAAGCATCTAAACATGGCTGAAATTCATCAACAGACCAATACTTCCTCCTGGGCCAGAGTCTGGATCCGCACGTGTTATAATGCTCTGCCTTCTATACTATTAATAGAAAGGAAGTTGAAACTCAATACAAATAATAAAATGGTAAAACTGAATTACTGATAGGAGCAGGCCTGTGAGATGAATGGAACATAAACCTCTGTATATGATTAAATAAGACAGTCTACAGCCATGCTAGCAGCTCTGTGACGCTTCATCATCATCATCATCTTCATTTTTATTTGTCACAAACACAAGCTGGAAAAAAAAGATAGCAGTAGATGAAAAGTAAAGGGACCAAAATATATGTACCAGATTTCATGGTAATCCATCAAATAAAGCCTCAAATGTGAACCTCATGATGGCGGTCAAAGGAAAATCAGGCTTTACCAAACTCATTAGGATTCATCCTCCAGTGACCACGAATATTTGTGAAAACTTTCTTGGCATTTAATAGAGATATTTCAGTCTGGATCAAAGTGGTAGACTGACATTCAGATCAACATTGCCATCCATGGAGCCATGAAAATCTCAAGAAATATCTGTCAAATATGTCCATGTATATACAGTGGGTATGGAAAGTATTCAGACCCCTTTAAATTTTTCACTCTTTGTTTCATTGCAGCCATTTTCCAAAAATCAAAAAAGTTCATTTTATTTCTCAGTAATGTACACTCAGCACCCCATCTTGACAGAAAAAAACAGAAATGTAGAAATTTTTGCAAATTTATTAAAAAAGAAAAACTGAAATATCACATGGTCATAAGTATTCAGACCCTTTGCTCAGTATTTAGTAGAAGCACCCTTTTGATCTAATACAGCCATGAGTCGTTTTGGGAAACAAGTTTTTCACATCTGGATTTGGGTATCCTCTGCCATTCCTCCTTGCAGATCCTCTCCAGTTCTGTCAGGTTGGATGGTAAACGTTGGTGGACAGCCATTTTCAGGTCTCTCCAGAGATGCTCAATTGGGTTTAAGTCA
>NC_060160.1:19201320-19205040 GCF_021292245.1 Micropterus dolomieu
ATTCTCATTTGCTCTGACATGCACTGTGAGCTGTAAGGTCTTATATAGACAGGTGTGTGGCTTTCCTAATCAAGTCCAATCAGTATAATCAAACACAGCTGGACTCAAATGAAGGCGTAGAACCATCTCAAGGATGATCAGAAGAAATAGACAGCACCTGAGTTAAATATGAGTGTCACGGCAAAGGGTCTGAATACTTATGACCATGTGATATTTCAGTTTTTCTTTTTTAATAAATTTGCAAAAATTTCTACATTTCTGTTTTTTTCTGTCAAGATGGGGTGCTGAGTGTACATTACTGAGAAATAAAATGAACTTTTTTGATTTTTGGAAAATGGCTGCAATGAAACAAAGAGTGAAAAATTTAAAGGGGTCTGAATACTTTCCGTACCCACTGTAAATATGTACACTTTACTGGGATACAACGGATTGGTTGTTGGACCTTAAAGAATGCATCTCACAAGTTAGGCAACATTCTTAGTCCATTACTACACAGTATATTGCACTACAGTGTAGTCTTTTTCTGTAGCAGTTCCTCCCATTCCCCCTCATCCCAAAGGTGTTCACCTGGGTTGAAATGTGGAGTAAAAGCTGTCACAGTAAACTGAACTCACTGCCATGTTCCTGGAATTACCTGGCAGTGATGAGCTCATAGTGCATTATACTGCTGGAAGTACACATTTGAAAAATAATAGACTGTGACCATGAGAATGTAGATGCTTCTGTCCAGAAATAATATTTATGTATGCTCAGCTAAAATCACACTACCAGCTATAGGCTACCTGTGGCATTTAGATGGATCCCTGGATTCATACTGATAATGTCAGATTCTAAACCTAATACTGCCAGCACATCATGACAGAAATTAAGAATAGTTGGACTAGGTGGTTTTTCCAGATTGCAGTTCTCTAGTTTTGGTGATCATGCTCCAGATTTAGTCTGGTCTTTTATCAAATTTGTAGCTGAAGAGATCCCAGTATGGTCTTCTGCCATTATAACCCATCCACTTCAAGATTTTCTGTGTGTTCAGAGATGCTATTCAGAACACTACTGTGCTGTTCATTACATATTTTGTATGTCATCCTGATAGCTTGACTGAGTCTGGCCATCCTACTCTGATCTCTCACTGACAGACAAGTCTCTTTCTCTATACCATGTGCCTTGCCATTTTAATGTTTAATGTAGCAACAATTCTAGCTCTTGATTGTTTCATATACACAAAGTTGCATCCTGCAGACCGTTCCAGGAATGTCTGTTTAACTTTTTAGGCTCAAAAACTGTCACGACAAATCATACTGCAGTGTGCTTTAGTCCTTTATGTGAAACATGCATGTTGATAAAATGCCCCATCACAGGTTCTTGGAAATGCCTTGGATCACCTTCAAAAAACACCTAGCACGCACTTTCCATACTAATGAGGCCATGCTGATGGCACTATAGTATGTTGATAAAATAATAAAAACTTACTGACTGACTGTATCAACAGAATTTCATCAAGGCTCCAGCATCAGCGCTGTACTGTACTAAATAAAACTGATAAAAACAGACGTTGAATGTTGCAGAGCTTGACAACACTTGTGCTCACGAGACGTCTTATCAGGTGTTCCAGTTTGAATGCTCTTTGGCTGCTCTTTTCAGCAGATTTCAGCCGCCTGGACTGCATGCGTCCTCGCAGGTAAGCCGCAAGCTGTGCTTGAGTTATTGTGTTGGCCCCAAGACTTTTGGCTTTTGCTGATTATCTGTGATATTTTCTGCTAGGGCTGTTTTTAGAAGAAATACTTCAGGATTAATATTTCTAAAATAGTTCCTATTGTGCAGCTATCTATGTACTATATATACCTTTTATCTAATCTTTATTTTTGAACAGAATAATTAGAATTTATAATGGATATATATCTCCTTCATGAGTGTGTCACCCTCCCCCGCCATAAAACATGCTACTGAGTATGCCTCTATGAATGACACAAAGCCACTCTGTCGATTCACTGAATGTTAAAAATGGACTGAGCAGAAATGAATAAAATGTGGATGAAATATTCACAATGTGAAAGGGTTGGTACCATGAGATTTGCTAATTGGACAGATGTATGCAATAAAGCAGACATGTCATGGTAAATATGTGATCTCCCATTCATTGCGGGCCTGGCCCAGGCAGGAGTCACTTTGAATGCCTGATTAGAAATTAACGCTCGTGTCAAGTTAAGGTATTATCCGCAGCCCTAAATATCTTAATTAGTCACTAGGGATAATGCACTTTCAGTGTCACAAAATCAACAAATGTCTTAAGGTTCTTCGAGAAAAACTTGTAAATGGAAACAAAACACTTTGCTTAACCCCCTTGGTATACTAACACCTGGGACTAAATTAGTGTATGAGGAGAGTGCAGGAAATGGAGCTCATTCGACACTAGATTCAACAGGGCCCATTCACTGTAACTAAAAATGTTTTCTTACCGGTGACTCAACATGCCCTCATCCTCCATGGACTACTTCATCTTCTGCCTGCTAATTGATCACACCTGAGAATGATGTGGTTCAGGCTATTACCTGCCTTGCACTGTGAAAAACAGGATGAAACTTGTGGTGACCTTCATTTTCCATTCCCTGCACACATTTGTTAAGAGAAGAATATTGTCAGCTGGGGCACAATTAACCTAATCAAGTTATAATCTTTAACCTGATAAGATGTGACTCTCCTGGAACATGTCACCAGTATCACAGACCTCTTTTTGGACATCTTGTTTCCCTCTTATGTCCAAATATCAAATTTTCAATTCACTTCAATTCAATTTTATTTATATAGCGCCAAATCACAACAACAGTTATCTCACAGCGTTTTTCATAAAAGAGCAGGTCTAGAACGTACTCTGTGATGTTATTTACAGAAGCCCAACAATTCCCACCAAGAGCAAGCACTAGGCGACAGAGGCAAGGAAAAACTTCCTTTTAAGAGGCAGAACCTTGAGCAGAACCATGGCTCAGGGTGGGCGGCCATCTGCCTCGACCGGTTGGGGGTGAAGGAGAGAGAGAGAGAGAGAGAGAGAGAGAGGGAGAGGGAGAGGTTGTATGGTTGTATGTATGATGCTTTGGCAATATTGTTGTTACACATTCATGCCAATAAAGCTAATTTGAATTGAATTGAATTGAGAGGGAGAGAAAGAGGGCAAGAGAGGAACAGAGAGAAAGAGAGAGAGGGATGGAAGGAGAGAGAGAGGGGAGGGAGGCAGCTTTCACAATATACACACAGAGGTACAGACAGTAAAGATAATGTTACTATAGACTGAATGAATAATTGTACAGATATTTACAGTAGTGTTAATGATAATAATTGTAATGTTAATGATTATAATAACAATAATAACAATAGGACTAGTAACAATAATTGTAGCAGAGGGTGTCGAGCAGGAACACGGGGGCAGCAGGTGACTCGCAACCACAGATCCAGACTCCACAGCTCCAGAGCCAGAAACACCTGCAGGAAGTGATAGGAGGAGAGAGGAGAGGGACGAGAAAGCACAAGACTACCGGAAAGGGGAGAAGTTGTGTTAGTAACATGCAATAATATGATGAGTTTGCATACAGAGGGAGAGAAAGTAGAGGAGAGAGGAGCTCAGTGCATCATGGGAAATCCCCGGCAGTCTAGGCCTATAGCAGCATAACTAAGGGATGGTTCAGGACTCACCTGAGCCAGCCCTAACTATAAGCTTTATCAAAGAGGAAA
>NC_060160.1:19205140-19220333 GCF_021292245.1 Micropterus dolomieu
AAACACCTGCAGGAAGTGATAGGAGGAGAGAGGAGAGGGACGAGAAAGCACAAGACTACCGGAAAGGGGAGAAGTTGTGTTAGTAACATGCAATAATATGATGAGTTTGCATACAGAGGGAGAGAAAGTAGAGGAGAGAGGAGCTCAGTGCATCATGGGAAATCCCCGGCAGTCTAGGCCTATAGCAGCATAACTAAGGGATGGTTCAGGACTCACCTGAGCCAGCCCTAACTATAAGCTTTATCAAAGAGGAAAGTCTTAAGCCTACTCTTAAATGTGGAGATGGTGTCTGCCTCCTGAACCCAAACTGGAACCTGGTTCCACAGGAGAGGAGCTTGATAGCTGAACGCACTGGCTCCTAGTCTACTTTTGGAGACTCTAGGAACCACAAGTAACCCTGTATTCTGGGAGCGCAGTGCTCTGGTGGGGTAGTAAGGTACTATAAGCTCTTTAAGATAAGATGGTGCCTGACCATTAAGAGCTTTGTAGGTAAGAAAAATGATTTTAAATTCTATTCTGGATTTTACTGGAAGCCAATGCAAAGAAGCTAAAAAAGGAGAAATATGATCTCTTTTCCTGGTTCCTGTCAGAACACGTGCTGCAGCATTCTGGATCAGCTGAAGTGTCTTAATGGACTTTTTCGAGCCACCTGATAATAAGGAATTGCAGTAATCTAGCCTAGAAGTAACAAATGCATGGACTAGTTTTTATGCATCATTTTTAGACAGGATGTTCCTGATTTTCGCAATATTACGTAGGTGAAAAAAGGCAGTCCTTGAAATTTGCTTAATGTGAGAGTTAAATGACATGTCCTGATCAAAGATAACTCCAAGAATCCTCACAGTGGTGCTGGAGGCCAGGGCAATGCCATTAAGGGAATCTATATCTTTAGATAATGCGTCACGGAGGTGCTTAGGCCCCAGAACAATAACTTCAGTTTTATCTGAGTTTAACACTAGAAAATTACAGGTCATCCAGGTTTTAACATCCTGAAGGCACATTTGAAGTTTAGCTAACTGATGAGTTTTATCTGGTTTGATCGATAGATATAACTGAGTATTATCTGCATAACAATGAAAGTTTATGGAATATTTCCTGATAATATTGCCTAAAGGAAGCATATTTAAAGTGAAGAGGATTGGTCCAAGGACAGATCCTTGTGGAACTCCATGACTAACTTTGGCGTGCATGGAGGACTCATCGTTAACATGTACAAACTGAAATCGATCTGATAAATAGGACTTAAACCAGCTTAGAGCGATTCCTTTAATGCCAATGAAATGTTCCAGTCTCTGCAATAGGATCTGATGGTCAATGGTATCAAATGCAGCACTAAGATCTAATAAAACCAGTACAGAGACAAGTCCTTTGTCTGATGCAATAAGGAGGTCGTTTCACCAGTGCTGTCTCTGTGCTATGATGAGCTCTAAATCCTGACTGAAAATCCTCAAATAAACTATTGCTCTGTAGAAAGTCACACAGCTGTTTAGCAACTGCTTTCTACAGGATGTAAGAGAGAAATGGAAGGTTAGATATAGGTCTGTAGTTGGCTAAAACATCCGGATCAAGTTTGGGCTTTTTCAGAAGAGGTTTAATTACCTCTACTTTAAAGTACTGTGGTACATAGCCTGTTGATAAAGATAGATTGATCATATCTAGTATAGAAGTGCTGACTAAGGGTAAAACTTCTTTAAGCAGCCTAGTCGGGATGGGGTCTAAGAGGCAGGTTGATGGTTTAGATGAAGAAATTATTGAAGTTAGTTGGTAAAGATTGAGGGAAGCAAAGCAGTCTAAAGATATATCTGGTTCTACAGCTGTTTCTAAGGTTCCTGAGTTTAGAGATAAGTCGGTGCCAGTTGAGGGCAGGTCTTGGTGAATTTTGTTTCTAATAGTTAGAATTTTATCATTAAAGAAGTATATGAAGTCGTAACTACTGAGAGCTACGGGAATACTTGGCTTAACAGAGCTGTGACTCTCTGTCAGCCTGGCTACAGTGCTGAAAAGAAACCTGGGGTTGTTCCTATTTTCGTCTATCAATGATGAGTAGTACGCTGCTCTGGCATTACGTAAGGCCTTCCTATAAGTTTTAAGACTATCATGCCAAATTAAACAAGAATTTTCCAGTTTGGTGGAACGCCAATTCCTCTCAAATCACAACAAAAACACAATCTGACTTTTTTTCCCACACAGATATGTAACATCTTAACACAGGAAGCCCGGTCATTTGAGCAGTGGGGGATAACAACTCCTGCAGGGACAAAAGCTTTAAATTTATGCATTTGTATTCAGCTAGTACAATCATGTGTCTGTGTGTCTATTCAGTTCCTCTAATGCCCTTTGATGTGATACAAGGACACAGTGGTCTTAGGTTGAATGGAGATTTCACATGCCTTCCTTTCCAGGAAAGAGGCAGCAGCTGGCCCGCTGTCCCTGTGTAACCATGGTGTGTTTGTATCAGGTCACTGTGGTTGTCCCATAGCACAGAGCAAAAGCCATGTTGAACAGCAGAATCTCTTGAAATGAACTCCCAACCTTAATGAAAGTCACTTTTCTTTTGTTTTCAGTCTTTATTTCCTGAGGATAAAAACTCATCAAAAGCAGACATTGATCTTGTGGTGTCCGAACAATAATGCGGCGATGATGTGTTGAGAAGAAATCCGCTTGACACTGTTCTTGATCATAAAAGTTTATTACATCAAGGAGTTCAGCATCAATTACAAGCTCTGCAGCAGCTTGGAGAGTGACCCAGCCCGATGACCACTCTGTCTCTCTATACATCAAACATAGCTTATATAGGACATGTTTAGGCATCTGTTAGACACCATATAAGGGTCTGAGTCTGCAAACTAAGGCACCAATCCATATAAGGGCACAGTTCTATAGGATAAGTGTAGGCATCTGTTAGACACCATATAAGGGTCTGAGTCTCCACATAACCACTGACCTCTGCTCTCCCCTTAAAAGGTCACTAATCCTCTATCCAGCTGCTACAGTGCTATGTTAAACTGTTATGCGTCAAATGCACATATGTTATACACCACAATCTAATTTCAGTCACAAAACTAAGGACAGATAGCAAGGCAGAGCTGGAGAGAAGACAATTACATAGTGTTACACTGTTGCAGCTGAAGACCCCAGTACACCAGGAGCTGCCACTCACATGTGCTACTGATATGTTATTGGCCACGAGGCAGGCCCCTCAGCGCCTTTGCTCTCTCTGCTCTCATCAATTATCGCCCAGACTCAGTCTTGCCAGGCTGCCACAACCAGATGGTAAACAGTAGGCTGTTCCGTCAGCCTTCGGATTTAGGGGACTCTAATATCTGTTCTCAGACTGAGACATTTTGGACAACAGAGAATTAGCACCTACAGCGTGACTGGCCTGTGTTCTTTTGCCATGGCAGTGGAGGTTTGATAATAGTTCAAGAAGAAAAGCAGCACTGCTAGGGGGAAATAGCAAAATTTAAATTGTGGCAGATTTTTTTGTCTTTTTGCATACATGTGATACTGCTGATGAATGGCTTATTTAAAGAAAGCAAAGAGTATCTGCACATGGCATAACAGACTTCACAACTTGATTCGACAGGCCACTCTTTTGGCCACACGGCATGTCTCTAGGGAATGGAGATAGCCTTTCAGTGGGTCGGTCCAATGGTTTAGTTTAGATGGAAATATCTCCATTTGATGAATATTCATGAAATGTGGTTCATTTATGTTCCCCTCATAACCTGTATCATTCCCATCATGTACCATGATACAGACCATGGTTATCTCTCACCTCTATTGCAATGCTAAAATCTTTCCTGTAGACTGTATATTTCGTTGAGAACAAAATTACATAACAACAGTCAATGGGAACCAAAATCACCAGACAGACACATACACACCAGTAGGCCGCTGGAGGTCATTTTGTAGGGCTCTGGCAGTGCTCTTCCTGTTCCTTCTTGCACAAAGGAGCAGATGCCAGTCCTGCTGCTGGGTTGATGCCCTTTTACGACCCTGTCCAGCACTCCTTGTGTAACAGCCCGTCTCCTGGTATTTCCTCCATGCTCTCAAGACTGTGCTGGGAGACACAGCAATCCTTCTTGTGACAGCACATATGGATGTGCCATCCAGGAGGAGCCGGACTACCTGTGAAGTTTGAATGGGCTGCAGGTACCGCCTCATGCTATCAGTGGTGCCAAGGACACTATGAAAACTCAGTCAGGAAGGATAAGGAGAGTGCAAAATCATTCCTTTTTTGGGGGTTGTCTTGCTGTTGCCTCTTCAGTGCACCTGTTGCCTCTTTCATTTGCACCAAAACAGGTGACACTAATTCACAATTCCTTATGCTTCCTAACTGGACAGATTGATATTCCTTATGTTAAAGTTTGTGATGATTAAGTGTTTATTATCTTTTAGCAGTTGCTCGTAGATCTCTTACTTTACTGATGCTTGTATGTTGTTCCTCAAATGTAAGTCGCTTTGAAAAAAAGAGTCTGCCAGATTAGTAGATTTAAATGTAATGTAATCAGCCTCAGCCATACTTTCTGCTAAATGTTAGCATGCTAACACACTAAACTAAAGATGGTGACCATTATACCTGCAAAACATCACAGCTGTGCTGTGTAAGATAAAGCAGGCCTGTCAGCAACACTTAATTTCATGGTATTTATCTGAAAATACACAACATAGCATGTCTGAGACGTCCCACTGATCAAACCTGTCACTGGTTCCCTGTTGAACAAAATGACTTGATTTTGTTTCAACAACACCTTTTGCCAGGCTGAGCCTATGTGCTGTTCCCCATGAGCCACCTGTACCCCCTGCTCAATCTATCAGGTCTGATAGAAATTCCTTTCCTGCAATGATGCAGACAAGATGGAGGGCCAGAGCGCTCCCTCACCATCTCCCACCTGACAGGCCCTATTTGTGGCCTTGCAGGCCTGCTCACCTCTGACAGCTCGATAAATTGTTCAAATGGATAACAAATGTATTTGTTTGATGGCCACATTTTGCGGAGATGGGTAACACTCAGCCACACCTGGAGTAAAGGAGGAGAAAACAGAAAGAAAGCACCTGGAGGCTTGAAGACAATAACAGATGCCAGGTTTCATTTCACATGATGTCTCCACTGCTGACACTGTCACATATTTTATCTACGTCCCTAGTTTTTATTAATTTAAAATATTTGACACACCTGTATGTTTTAATACGCTGAATCTAGAAGAGTGACAGATGGCAACATTCACGACAAGACCATATCAGTCAAACTTCACCTCAAGACACAAAGCTTTGTAAATGGCAACCCTCTATGTTCCCCGGAGGAACTTCACTTCTTTTTAAATGAACTTATAGCCATGAGCACCATGGCTATCTATTCTCTCCCACCCATGCTCTGCCACTCACGTTGTTCAGCGTTCACCTTCACATCGGCACCTGTGGCTCTTTTTTTAGCTACACGCCATATACAGTAAATTTAGCTCTGGGGAGAAGCAAGTTTCACATCACATGAGCCCCCAGTAAGCCTGTTATTACTTTGAAAAGAGGCACTTTGTGACTCACCTGCCTTACGTGCATAACATAAAATGCTTGCTGTCATGATACAGTGGGTGTTACTGCAGCTCATGACCTTTTCCACACTCACCATTCCTGTCAGCTGCTGCCTCATGAGCAAAGATCCAAAAAAGTAAGACGTAGGAAAATTAAACTTATGATTTCAGCATGCTTGAACTGATACAGCAGCTACCATCTAATATACATTTTATCTTAGCCAGAAACATGTTGTTTTACATGGAATTTTTGTCAGTGAATGAAATAGAAAAATACACAGGGAATGTTGTAGATTTCAGAGTGTGACTGGTGTTTAAGGGATAGTGGGGTACACTTTGTCAGAAGCATAGATGCCATTCAACTGCATTAATCTCACAGTACAGTTACAGTATAAGAATATATATTTAACGAGAGAGCAGGTATCAGCCAATGCCAATTATTGCCAGATATTGGCCCGATTAATCTACGACTGAAAATAACTAGGGCCTATCCCTAGTTATTTGCCCTCCCAAACAACAAAAATATTTGATTATGGCTCAAACCATTAAAGCAATAGTTTTAAATAGGTAATTACACATATTCACTTTCCTGCCAAGAGTTAGATGAGAGGATTACTGACTGCTGCTTTATGTAAATTACATATGTTCCATAGCTTAAAAAGAAATCAAATATAACTTTCTAAATTCAGCCAAAGCACTCATTTGACTCTTGTACCATATATGAAAATTCCGCATTCAACAACATTTCACATCAACTCATGCCATGAACTTATTAGCATTGCAGAAACAAGTGGACGTCATTATGCATGATCAATTTGCAGTTCAAATCAACCATCTTTACAGGAACATAAAAGTGCAGTCAGCTGCCGGAGTTTTGAAATGGCTCTTGTGTCTCGGCCCTCTTAACTCATGGTGAGACAGATGCTCTCATACCAGTGAGGTTCGGGCTGTAATGGAGATATTACCAGGCAACAGGGTATTCAAATGGTGAAAAGATCCAGAGCAAGAGCAGAATAAATCACCTAACCTGGGCGTGATGGCATGAATTTCAGCTCAAACATTGCCTGGGGAATATGAGAATATCAGAATTCAAGTATGAGAGTGCTATCTGGTGCTGGTTTATGGTATGTGAGTGTCTGTGTTTCATGTGTGTGTGTGTATTTGTAGGAGTCCGTGGGTTTCTCTAAATGTAATCACCGTATCCTCAACACACGTAGGAAGTTAAAATTTGCATCTCTGAGAAGGTGGAGGAGCCTCTCACAGGCCCTCATGTGACTGTGACACACAGGAGAGGGTTACTGGCTGCAGGGAGATGAGCCTCCTGGAATACTCATTAGGCTGCTAATCCCATGCCATAATCATGATTTTAATGGGATTGTGTAAAGTATCCGGGAACAAAAAACAACATCCTGCAGCTTGATAAAAGTGTATGCAAACCATGTATAAAGGAATCAGTGTTTTATTGCAATCTCTTGTTCTAGCAATGGCTTTTTCCTCTTTAAAGGCAGCATAAGCACAATCTGAATCCCACGATCCAACACACACACAAACACACACATGCAGTCTGTGACAGAGCAGCCTCAGCAGGTGGTGTGTATGTGGGTGGCGTGGGTGCTTAATATTCATCCAGGATGGCATCGACTTCAAGCCAAGATGGACTATAGATCATGACTCCACCTCCTGTGGGTCAGGCCGGCTTCTTCAAACAGGAAACAAGAAGAAGAAGAGAAAAGTAGTTCACGCTTCACTTCACAGTGTCCTCATTCTTTGTGCTTCTGTGACTAAAAATATATCATTTCTATTCTCTGATAATGTTGTTATAATCGTACATGTTACACTGGAACATTGTGCAGAATTGAGTCTCAACATTGCACTGTTTTGGGAGATTTAAATAAACTGACTGAACACAGATAGCAAAACAGGAAAGCTAGAACTGTAAAAATTCAGCCACTGCATTCAGTAGCACTTCACTGATGACTGCTGTTAACAGTTTTTATGCTTTTCATCTGTGGTCTTTTTAAAATGTTTGATGTTAAGAGGAAGTGGATTTAATCTCCTTTTAGGTGACATACTGTATATGCAACTCTTGTTTGAGCTTTATGATCACCCAAACATGCACCATATACCCCATTTATTCCAATGTGTACCTGCATTTAAAACACTAGTATATAAGGATTTTTCTTTAGTATCTCTTTTATCCTAACTTTCACTTTCTCTCACTTTTTAATGTTTGTATCTGAACATGCATGCACTGAATTCTTCTAGCAATCACTATTAAATCTGATCCCGTGCCTGCTCTGTAATGTTTTTTTTTATGTGAAGCACTTCCGTCCTTCTATTTCGTCCATCCAGTGTGAGTGTTGCCTGGTGGTTAAAGATCCTGCTCAGGCCATCCCTCTCCAGCTGGCATGAGGCAGAGCTGCTGGAGTTTTCTTCATCTTATGTAAGATTATCAGCCCAGTGATTCAGGGTTGACTGGTTTCACACTCCGAGGCTCACAGTTCATCTGTGCTGTGCATGAGGTGGCAGGACTCTCAGGCACAAGCTGTGTCACCCAGACGTGGTTTGTCCCGATCCTACACTTCTAAATGTCAATCATGTCATTTAATTCAGAAAAAGGGTTTCACACCGAAAAGGAAATAAGGGAAATGGACAGATTGCTTTGGATGATGAATCAGGGGTAAGCTGTGTTCATTAATATATGCATGTAAACACATTCTCTCCAGTCCACGTGCCTTTATTATGACTTGATCCACAGAAGATCACGTATTAGTTGTCTTTTGCCTGGATTGTGCCTCTCTTGTCCTCAGTTTTTGTCACTAATATCCATGTGCACCTACTTGATGTATTTCATTAAGAATGTGGACTATCATTTAATAACTCTCACTATTTTGCATTTTTTTGGTGAGATACGCTAGTTTTACCTCTTTAGGCCCCTGGTAATAAACAGTCTGAGCAGGGTAAATCACTCTTCAATTGGACTATTTGACATGCACCCTGTGACATGGTGTTGCAAGTAGATATTGGTTGGCATTAAGGGGTCACAACCAAAAGGTTGGGAGCCACTAGTAAAATGTCCATCCTAAAGTAGTGAAAGAGCAGTTTCCCTTCCCTCATTTACAGTGCTTTTGAGCAAGACCCACCAGCTTAGACTGTAGTTATACAGGGCAGCTTTGCAGGTGTGAATGTAGGTAACTGTGTGAGTGTCTGAACAGGGCATACCTGAAAAAGAGAGCATTTCTCTTAGTGAGTATTACATGCTGAGTAGTATCCTGCTCATGATCGGGTTTTTAGTGCATGTAAATATCATATGCTGTTTTCAGACACCTGGATATGCCAGCTGGAGTACTCTGATAGCAAATGGGATACTCAACATCTAAACACCTGATAATTATCTGCCATGCACGCGGGTTTGTCTTCAACCCGAGTGACATAATAGCCAGTAAACCGGAATGCTGAAATTGTATTCAAGCAGCAAACAGAAATGTCTGTCCAGAATGACAGATTTGCTGGATGTGGTGGAGTCACAAAAGACACACCTGCTCTGATGCATGCAAGTGATCTGAAACCTGGATACTTTTGTATGAATAACAGATTTCTCTATCCTCCAAGTAAACGTCTTATCCCTATGATCCACCACAACTATAGACTGGAAAGTAAACATATTCAGTAAAACTTCCCAGGAAAGATAAAGGAAAAAACATGTACAAAATTACAGTTTATTAAGAACATCACAAGAGAAAATAATGTTTTTACTGTAAAGGGAATATTGGTGTATTGCCATTATCATGACTCTATAGGATCTTTGTTCCAGTTAAAGAGAAATGTACCTTTTTTCTGCAAGATTTTCGTTACAACACACCTAAATCTCAGAGTGAATGCTTTGCTGCAGCATCATGGAGTATCGCACACACCATGTGTTGAAGTGTGACAGATGGAGTCATTGTCTCGATTCAGCCTGCAGACTCTGATAACCCATTTTTTCTGCTACATTTAGTCCCATTTTTGAACTCATTAAGAGACTGTATATACCAAACTAAGGCTTTTAATGATGTGCTTTCATCTAGAAGATATTTGTCGCTGTATTAATTATATTTCATTGGTGAAAAGCAACAGAAATAAAGAGTCAAATAGAGAATATATAACTTCCAAATAATCTAACTTTTGGTCTACAGGACATCCATGAAAACAACATTATGGCTTAAAATTTAAGAACAAAACAGAAACTCTCTATGAAAAACAATTCTAAATTGAAATAATTAATTGAATAATCTCCTACTATTCCATTATTATTCTCAGACAGAAGGTTATGTGACAGGTTGGTAGGGCAACGCTTGATAACTGAAGGGTCAAAGGGCCCATCTAACCCAGGAATACATCTCCATAGCAGCACCCTCCCTGCACCTTCTTGTCTTTAGTCTGGTCGACCAGTTCAGGAAAGTGGGCCCCAACACAGACATTGACAGTCTCTTTCACCTCTGCTGGCAGAGACCTCCGTTTCTGCTCGTGCTCCTTCAGGGCCTCCTGATTGAGCTGCAGAAACAGGGACCAAAGGTTAGTTAGAGGTTATAGGCTTGTCGAAAGGACATTGACTTTTTTTTTTGTAAATTTCTTTTCTAATGCCAGGTGCTTATCATAATCTTTACCGAATGGATTTGTGTAGTGGTGCCAATAAAAATAAAGATCATAACCCTGAGATAGGGACCTGGCCTGATCCCAGTGACACGGATTGATTTTAAATAAGAGTGCTGATGAGCTTTCAGGATATTTTATAATGTGGCAATGTCCCTGTATTAAGGAAAATGGCTCAATATTCAACTAGTGTTGTTAAATACATACAACAAAGAACAACCAGCATGTTAAAACGAATAAGTTATCCTCATTTGTCTCTTAATCTCTTTGCACTTCTCCCACTGCTTCTCTCCATATCAAAATCTCCATATTAGCTTACAAATTAAGCTAATACTATTGGTCAATGTCTAAACTATCTAACACCTCTTTTCCCAATAGTAACTGCCAAGAGTTCACTAATCCAAAGCAAAGCATTGTCATAGAGTGCTCTGACATCATTTACAGCGGTGGGAGCTTGGTCTGTATCTTCTCAATCGCTTGGATGTGTCACCCTGCAACGTTAGGTATAATCACTGAATGGACAGACGGCCAATCTTGATTGTCGCAGTGTATTTGAAACAAATACAGTATATGTGTGTGTAATTTACAGTGCTTGTGCTTGTGCTTGTATTAATTGGAAACTTAGAAACGGCTGTAAAACCGGATATATGTTTAGACTGCTTTGCTTCTCTCGATCTTTACCAACTAATTTCAATACTTTCTTCATCTAAACGATCAACTTGCCTCTTAGACCCCATCCCGACTAGGCTGCTTAAAGAAGTTTTACCCCCTGGCAAGAACTTCTTTACTAGATATGATCAATCTATTTATGTACCACAATACTTTAAAGTAACTAATTAAACCTCTTCTGAAAAAGCCCAACCTTGATCCAGATGTTTTAGCAAACAACAGACCTATATCTAACTTTCCATTTCTCTCTAAGATCCTTGAGAAAGCAGTAGCCAAACAGCTGTGTGACTTTCTACAGAGCAAGTTAATTTGAGGATTTTCAATCAGGATTTAGAGTTCATCACAGCACAGAGACAGCACTGCTGAAAATGACCAATGACCTAATTGCATCCGACAAAGGACTTGTCCCTGTTCAGGTTTTATTAGATCTTACTGCTGCATTTGATACCATTGACCATCATATCCTATTACAGAGACTGGAACATTTAATTGACATTAAAGGAACCGCTCTAAGCTGGTTTAAGTCCTTTTTATCAGATCGACCTCAGTTTGTACATGTTAACGATGAGTCCTCCATGCACACCAAAGTTAGTCATGGAGTTCCACAAGGATCTGTGCTGGGACCAATCCTCTTCACTTTATATATGCTTCCTTTAGGCAATATTGTCAGGAAACACTCCATAAACTTTCATTGTTATGCAGATGATACTCAGTTTTATTTATCGATCAAGCCAGATGAAACTAATCGGTTAGCTAAACTAAAAATGTGCCTTCAGGATGTTAAAACCTGAATGACCTGTAATTTTCTAATGTTGAAATCAGATAAAACTGAAGTTATTGTTCTGGGGCCTAAGCACCTCCGTGACGCATTATCTAAAGATATAATTACTCTGGATGGCATTGCCCTGGCCTCCAGCACCACTGTGAGGATTCTTGGAGTTATCTTTGATCAGGACATGTCATTTAACTCTCACATTAAGCATATTTCAAGGACTGCCTTTTTTCACCTATGTAATATTGGAACATCCTGTCTAAAAATGATGCATAAAAACTAGTCCATGCATTTGTTGCTTCTTCTAGGATTACTGCAATTCTTATAATCAGGCTGTTCGAAAAAGTCCATTAAGACTCTTCAGCTGATCCAGAATGCTGCAGCAAGTGTTCTAACAGGAACCAGGAAAAGAGATCATATTATAAAAAGCACTGGACATGTCGCCAGTCCACCGCAGGGCCACACATAGACAAACAACCAGTCACACTCTCACCTAAGGACAATTTAGGGTCACCAATTAACCTAGGCTGCATGTCTTTGGACGGTCGGAGGAAGCCGGAGCACCCGGAGTGAACCCACGCAGACACAAGGAGAACATACAAACTCCACACAGAAAGGCCGGGGCATTATTATTATTATCATAAACTGTACTATAAATATCACCATTATTCATTCAGTCTGTTCCAACATTACCTTTATTGTCTGTACCTCTGTGTGTATATTGTGTAGGCTGCTCCCCCTCCCCATCCCTCTCTCCCTCTTTGTGTGTGTCTCTCTCTCTCTCTCTTTCTCCCTCACCCCCAACCAGCAGATGGCCGCCTACCCTGAGCCATCGTTCTGCTCGAAGTTTCTGACTCTTAAAGGGAGTTTTTTCCTTGCCTCTGTCACCTAGTGCTTGCTCTTGGTGGGAATTGCTGGGTTTCTGTAAATAATATCACGGAGTACGGTCTACACCTCTCTGCTCTTTTGAATTAATCACATTAAGGAAACACATCTCCCATTTGGGACTCCCTACGATGATGACAAAATGCTAATCAACACAAATCATTTTTTTTTTTTTTGACTTGGATTTTGGTTAAGGGCTTTCCCAAGAAACCAAGAACCTTTTGAAGAACTACATTTAGTAATTGTGTGATAGTTCCATGTGGCAAAAAAGTCCTTTTTCAGGGGCTAGTACTTACAAACCAATCAAAGTTTGCAGTGTTGAACATTGTTGATTGGTAAATCTGTCATAGCTCCTGAGTTCCAGTGTTTTGGGCTATAAGTCAGTGCAACATCCTCTTGAGTGACAGAAACAAGTGTGTCCTGTGTGTGTACCTGATTTGTCAAGGCCTTGATTTCCTCCAGAGTAGCAGTCTGTTTCTTTGTCAGAGCCTCTTGCTGTGGGTTGTAATCTGAAGACTGTAACAATACAGCAAAATACAACACAATATGTCGCCACTGAAAAACACAATCGACCTGTGGTTTGAGTCTGTGTGAGTTTGTTCGTGTGTGTATATGTGAGATAAAGACTGTTTGTATGTCTAAAAGCAGTTTGTCTGCTCATGTTCCTGCCTGTGAGTGTATGTGCGGGTATGTCTGGTGAGGAATGCACCCATGGGATGCAACCTGAGCAAAAGAATCAATAGAGTTAAGTCACAACAGGTTGGACTTGTCCAATTCAGTTACACAGTCCTTATAGCCATTCAATACTGACTGATTAAAATAGTGATTGTGTTATAAATAGTTTAAATTAACAGGCAAATGCTGATTAAGTAGATCAAAATGAGCTGCAATGCAACCCTACTGTGCGGAAGGATGAGAGGGGTGTGCTTGAGTCGATCATAGAGGATTGGAGATGAGTGAAATGGCCGGGTCTTTAACCCAGATACAACAGATCTGAATCTCTTGCCAACAGAGGAACACGAGCAGAGCTCAGTGAGTCATCGACCACACGTGGATTAGCTCCCTGTAAACAGTAATGAGTAATGGACAAGTCTGGCCTATGGTCAGGGCCAGCTGCACTTTACTCAGTGGGTAAAAGGGTGTGTGCATTTGTGTATGTGGGTGGCTTGTGGGCAAACGGGTGTGCATGCTCATGTATGTGTGTACTTACAGTTCAACAATGTGTGTGTGTGTTTGTATCTGTGAGCAAACACGTGGGTGTATGTGAACATATGTGCAGTTGTATGAAAGGAAAGCTCTGTAACATGCCTAAGGTGATAATATTTCCATGTTTTGTTCAAATCTTTAGACAATTGCTGCCTCTTTGTAACCATAGTTACACTGTTGAATACAATAAGTTCAATAATACTGTTTTAGGTACGCATGAAAATGGTAAATGCAGTGATGAGTGTGTAACTTCAGACTTTAGTCACAATCATGTGGGGATTTCCAGGTGAACTGCTGTTTCCTTTAAAGGAACAGTTCGACTTTTTGCACGATGCACACTTATTTGCTTTCTTGCCTAGAGTAAGACGAGAAGATTGATACCATGCTCATGTTTGTCAGTTAAATATGAAGCTACAGCCAGACGCCTGTTAGCTTAGCTTAGCATAAAGACTGCAACCAGTGTTTAGGCCAACCCCCCACCCCCCACCCCACAATGTACCATGTTAAACAGTAATCTACAGGTGCTGGCAGATTTTCTAACCAGATCCAGGCTAGATGTTACCAGTCCTTATGCTTAGCTAAGCTATCAAGCTGCTAGCTCCAGCTTGGTATAAAGAATGGTATAAATCTTCTCATCTAACACTTGGCAAGAAAGCAAAGCAGCACATTTCCCAAAATGTCAAACTACTCCTTTAATTGTACATGCATGCTCAACGTTTCTAAATCCACTATTTTCAATGAGTTTAAAAGACTACTTACATCAGGCTGACTAGTCTCATCCAACAGCTCTGTGCTCATTGCCCTTTTCAGCCTGAGAGAAGATAATTGTAATTTTCAATTAGACCTCTAGTACACAATGTTAAAAAATCATTAAATCAAGTCTTAATAACAAGACTTAATGCGCAATGCGATGTGGCAGAGGGGTAAGAAGCTAAGCTACTCCTCATCATTTGCCTTCTCATATTTCTTTTCAATTTGAACAAGAAGCTGTAACTTTGTGAGAGGAACAGCAATGAACGGAAACATATAAAGTAACTGAAGGTCATTCAGCAAACTCACTTTGCTTTCTCTGAGGATGAACCTTTTGAGAGTGTTTTCTTCTTATTTTCTTTGGTTACACTGCAAAACAAGGCAAAGTCAGTCAGTAACGTGGACATATAAAGAAACATTTTCCCGTTAAACAAGAGCTGCAGGTCTCTGGTGTGACCTTTTCAGTGAAAGGAAGGCTTAGATGCAGTGTTATACTGTCTATGTGGGCAGGTAGATGACCAGAGTTGCCTTCGCTTCCCTACTGCTGTTTAAACACCTGTTGGATAATGGTTGTCCTGAGATAGCCATCTGCCAGCTGGGGACTTCGGATAACACACACCCACACACACACACACACACACACGCACACGCACACACTCTTTCTCTCTGAGCACAATAAGCCAGCCAAGGACATTGGAAGACCTGTACAGTGAGGTGATTCATTCATTATCTGAGGTATTGTCTTTGC
>NC_060160.1:19220433-19238380 GCF_021292245.1 Micropterus dolomieu
AGCAAACTCACTTTGCTTTCTCTGAGGATGAACCTTTTGAGAGTGTTTTCTTCTTATTTTCTTTGGTTACACTGCAAAACAAGGCAAAGTCAGTCAGTAACGTGGACATATAAAGAAACATTTTCCCGTTAAACAAGAGCTGCAGGTCTCTGGTGTGACCTTTTCAGTGAAAGGAAGGCTTAGATGCAGTGTTATACTGTCTATGTGGGCAGGTAGATGACCAGAGTTGCCTTCGCTTCCCTACTGCTGTTTAAACACCTGTTGGATAATGGTTGTCCTGAGATAGCCATCTGCCAGCTGGGGACTTCGGATAACACACACCCACACACACACACACACACACACGCACACGCACACACACACACTCTTTCTCTCTGAGCACAATAAGCCAGCCAAGGACATTGGAAGACCTGTACAGTGAGGTGATTCATTCATTATCTGAGGTATTGTCTTTGCAAAATGTCAGATGTTTCACCTTAGATGACACACACAAACACACACACACACACACACACACACACACACACACACACACACACACACACACACACACAAACAGTGTCACACCAAAATCTCAAGGCACAGATTGGAAACACTCAGCAAAGCCCTCTGCACTCTGTGTACAGCATGTCCAAAATGTGTTGCGTGTGTGCTCGCACCTCTCCAGGGTCTTCAGTTCACTGTAGTGTCTCTCTGTGGCCATCTCCAACAGTTTGGCCAGTCTCTGTCACACCAGAAGAAGGAAATTACACAGACACAGTCAAGATAAATGGGACCTGAGTAGCTCTAAATAACAATGTCCATTCTGTATGT
Source organism: Micropterus dolomieu (assembly GCF_021292245.1). Taxonomy (NCBI): domain Eukaryota; kingdom Metazoa; phylum Chordata; class Actinopteri; order Centrarchiformes; family Centrarchidae; genus Micropterus; species Micropterus dolomieu. Next base: position 19,221,247 of record NC_060160.1, read on the forward strand.
GATTAAAGTCTCTCTTCTTTAAGCCAAACAAAAGTTCAGCTTCTGTTGTTAATTTGCATGAACTTTGGCTTTAAGTTCAATGAGAGCATTTGGCCGAAGACGTGTATGCGAGATGTTAACTCTCACCTTGCTCCACTGCACTTCTACACTCTGTCTATTACCCGACTGATCCTTCAGTCTCATACAGATGCAACACTTATGCTATACACCCAAAGCACCTGGTTCTGGTGTATAATCAATAGAGACCATAAAGTGCTGGCTGCTGGCCAGTGATCCAGACATACAAAACAGAGAGGTAAAATGAGGTGTTACATGAGAGATGTGAATGTATCCTGAGCCATGGAAATGAATCCTAATTTTGGGATGAATCATTAGATGTAATAAAGACAGCCAAGAGGTGGGATGAGGAGAACACAAGAACAGATTATAATAGGACAAGGAGCAGATCTTCACTTTCAGGTACCCATTCACAAAAAATCTTTGTATATGGATGAAACATAAAAATAACACTGTAATCATAGCAGAATAAAGTGTATTATTTTCTAACTATAAAAAGAGATGTGATTCTAAAAGTTAATTTGACAATTAACAATAGTTGGGTAATTTAACCTATAACAATGCATCGTGTTTTTCTATATGATTTTGTATGCAAATCTTGCCCAGTGGAAACAAGTTGTGAACACAACATTGGCCTTTTAAGTTGATATAGCAAACTTGTTTGCAACCAGTTGCTTATTTACACATCCAGCAGTTAAAATTTTAGGCCTGCTTGACATCATTGAGCATGGTATTGTCCTACCAAGTAGCCGAACTGCACAAAGTTGCCTTGTGGCAACAAACAAATGTAAGTTCAGTATTCACCCTCCTTTTAGTTCTGTTTTTAATTGGCAGCAATGTTGTGTACAGTGGGTTTTTAGAGACTTTTGATACTTAAAACAGCTAATAAAAAAGCAGAAATTTAAATATTAAAGTACTTCAAATGTTTACTTAATTTGTTGGTCACTTGAGGGCAGTACAATAAGGTACAAACACATACTATCAGCTTATAAAGTTGATATCGCTAAGGTGTTACCAAACAGTTTTTACACAATCTGCAGACGAAACAAAATTAGCAGTGGAAATCTGACAAATGTAAGTCCAATATTACCTCTCCTTTTAGCTCTGTTTGGTTTCCACCAACTCTTGAGGGAAATAACTGACTTTAACGTTATCTGTTTGCTGTTTGGTGCTCAGCAGGTATTGTACAGTGGGCATTTAGTGCTTTTTCATTGAACACTGAACCAAAACAGTAAAGTTGCTGAAAGACGCTGAAACACTCTTTATGGCTGAGGCGAGTCAATAAAAAGCATTGCTAATTCTCGGTGGGTTATTACATGTGATGCCTTTCACATTATAAATTGTCTTTTGACGCCTTGTTAATAAAAAATATTAAGATTAAGAGATACTTTCAATGTCTTCTTTTTCTCATTTTAAATGTTTAATGACATTTAGCGGGGTTTTAAACATGAACCTGTATTTTACTAACCTCTGTAGCACACTGCTCTTTCTTCTTCCTCAGCTGATCATACTGCTCCGTCCACAAAGTCTGCAGCTCCACCTGCATTTTTTCCTTCTGCTCCTGCACCCGCTCAATGTACACACTGGAGTCAGAGGTGTTTCCCCCTCTGCTTGAGGAAACATGACAAAACATAACAGGACATTTGCGAGAGGAACAGAGTTTATCGACTGACAGCAACTACCTCTCCAAGGACAGAAATGAATGTACAACCATGTGGTTACTGGCCTTGAATAACACATGTTTTATCCTGAAAGGTTAGTGAGGAGGGCTGTGCACAAAAAGCCCATATTCATTTAGCCTAGTTGTACTCCTCATCCCCTAATATTCTGCTTCAGCTAGAAAAACACATTAGCTGAGGAATATTCTCTGTGCATCTAAATGTAATCTCATTAATGACAGTGACCAAAACAACTTCATTAGTTGGTCAATATTAATATGCTGCAGAATTCACTGCTACTTTGTAGGAAACAGAACAGTCTTTGGACAGATGGATCGAAGTACTCTAAAATTATTACATGCCACCCCTCCTCCGCCAACACTATCTGTCTTTTGTCAAACATTTTTTCTCCTACAATATTTCAGCTAGAAACTCACTCTGAAAAGCAGTATGACAACAAAGAGGAAACAAATAAATCCTTTTACTCCTTTTTCTTCAACGAGGCCTTTTTCTTGATGGTCTTGAAGGAGTCAGTGTATTTCTGAATCAGATCCTCTCCTTTTTTCTGATACTTCTTTTCCACTTCTTTCAACTCTTTCTCCTGACGCTTGATGACCTTCAGATAGTTCTTGTGCTGTGTCAGTTCTTCGGTAGTCACAGTCAAAGGCTCTGCAGCATAAACACACGGGGCTTTGTTGTGAGAATCCTCCTGCTTGTGTCGGCAATGTAAATGCATTTTTAATAAATCTATTTGACAAAAAAGACTTACTTCGTCTCTGTATTTCTTTGTGGGGATCTTTACCTAAATTGTACTAATGAAAGAGAAACCGTGATGAGTGCAGCACCTCAAGTGCTTCATTACCTTCGCTGGATGTCAGCAGCTGAGATGAGCTATCTGATCCTGCAGACTCGGGCAATGCACTTGCTGGACAGGTCACGGCCACAGCAACTGGCTCTTCAGCAGTAGGCTCTTCAGGTGCAGGCTCTTCAGCAGCAACTGCAGCTTCTGTTCCTGGTTTATCATCTGCAGCAGGCTCAGGTTCCTCTTTGGTTTCAGGTAATGTCTCTGGAACCGCTTCCTTCTCAGATGCTGCCGCTTCAAGGGCAGGATCGGCTTCAGGAAGGGTTTCAGATGTGGCGCTTCCTGCGTCCGGGGCTGGATCAGCAGGAGCGTTGTCAGGAGGAAGATCTGCTGCAGTTTGCGGAGTGTCTGACTTATTCTCAACCTCTTCTTTAGCTTCTTCGGCATTTGTTTCTGGTGGAGACTTGGATGATTGGTCATTGGCATCAACTGGTGGTGTAGGTTCGGATGTGGCCTTTTCTAGGGGAAGTAGAAAGTTCAGTGATCAAAAACAGCTTCTTAATTCACCACTAAAGACCTACTACAAGAGCAATATTAAAGCTCGGTATCAAACTCTGAACTGTGTCCCCTTCACAAGCTTAATTACCTGCAGCACTTTCCCCAGCTTTGTCAGTGGGGGTTTGGACCACAAGAGGCAACTCATAGGGAGAAATGTAGTCGGAGGATGACTGCATGGGCACAAAAAGGACAGGAACATCACAATCTAACAAGGCTGGTCATCTTCCAGGAAGTTAATTAGTCTTGTTTAGGATTTAAAGAAGAACTGGGGACATTGCTGATAAGTCAATTGTAGTAGATGATGGCTGAGCTCAGTTTCTCTTAGCTGCATTTTGTTACCTCCTTTGGGGTCTTTGTGGTCTTCTCTGTGCCCTTTGTGGGGTTAAATAAGGCATCTGTGAAATCTGTGGCAGAATAAAATGCGTCAGTGCACAATGTAGCAACAATTCATCCTTAAACCAAATAGAAATGTGTGCAAAAAAACCCAAAATAAATCAGCCTTGGCAGTGCCGACTATCCCTCTGACAACATGCATTCAGTTGCAGCAGAAGAAGAAGTTCTTCTCTTGCAAAAGCACAATGTGAAAAGCCAAGCACCTGCAAAGGCGGCAGGGATGTAGTCTTTGACCTCGATGTACACAAAGAGAGCAGGCAGAGTGAGTGGCATGTTGCTCTCACTGCGCAGGCAGATGTGATGGAAACCTGCAGGGTATAAAACAAACCCCAGTGAATTAAACAAGGCAGCAGCTTCCCTGATCCAGAAACTGGCTGAAACACGTTAGCACATATTCTGAGGCCTTGGATGACTCACTGACCTGATTGGATGGCATCAAGTGGGATGATCCTGTGTCCCAAGAATTTACCATTCTCTTCATGGACTACAATTCTTAGAGAGGCCATTTCTGGGAGCAGAATCTACTCGTCATAACAACAACAAATATATTAAGCAGCAGCAGCAGCACAGTAGGTTATAATAGCTAGGTTTTCACAAACACATTCACTTACACATGTATTGAACACCTACTGACACACACCTTCTCAAAAACAAAAGGCTCCTCATTCCACACAGGGTTAATGGCGTTGGGTGTGGTGGACCACTTGGTGCGATATTTCTTCTTGGGGTCTCCCGGCAACCCAATCACCTCCACTTCAACTCCTGTTTTCACATTCTTGTCAGACAGAAACTGGCCGGAATAGATCTAGTGAGACAGGTGAATAAGATTTGAGGACATGCGTGTATGAAGTGTTTAACAGTTCATTCACACAGTCTGCTGAATACCAGGAACCATGTATTAGTCTCAGCAGGAAGCTTGTATTGTTATGGACTCTGCATCTAAACTAGAGGGCAATTTAGAGAAAGCAAAAACAGCTGTCAGCTATTCTCATATTGCATTCTTCATCACTTTCCCTACAATGCAATACCATAAATGATGCAGCTTTACAGTCATTATTTTCACCTTTTTAAACTGTTTTCTTTTTGCATTTAGTTTGCAAAGATACTTTGCCAGACACAGCACAGTGTGAGAAGTATAATGATAACGAGGCAGTGAACCTGCCTTTATTGTCAATGTGCTCGCCACAACGGTGTCAATCCTGTCGCAGAAAGGGTCAAACTTCTTGTCACTACGACGCAGGACGTCATGCTTAAGGAGATAGCCTGTTCTGCCGTTGAATTCAAACAGAGCCATGTTCAGCTGCATGGGAAAATCTGAAAATAGACACAAACAGCCCATTCATGCCCCCTCTCTGAAGCACAAGGAGGAGCAGCAGGCATTTGGGATGCAAACCACAAAAGAAGCATGTGCAGCACAAAGAGGTGCAACACTGACCTGCTGTGGTGAAAAAACAGAAGCTCAAGCTTAAACATAACAGAATATGGTATTTTAAAACATGTTAGACTCAAGTGGTGATTAAAAAGTAACAGTGAATGGTTTAATCCTTTCATGTAGTGCAACACATTCATGACATTTTAAGGGATTATCAGTGCATTTTGTGTCCGTTTCTACCCATCGTCTGGTAGTTGAGCGCCACCATCTGGCAGCCTACATTCCAGAAAGGCTGGGGGCTGTAATTGGATGAGTCCATTCTTGTTCCTTTTGGGTAGATCCTGCTCATCTGCCTTTTATTATATCTGGGAAAGATGGTTTAGGAAGCACAGTTTTTCATTTCTGTGGACCAGGATCCTCTTATGACAGCATAATGAAACATATTCTTGTCTAATTTTGTGTCATTCTTAATCAAATTCACCCCATTTGACACAGGTTGCCATGTTTTGCATCAGCAGGACTCTTAAAGGATACTCGACAAATTCAACAGCATTCTTGGCAATCATTGTCTCCCCTTTGGTTTCCACAAAAGATGAGATGACATAACTCTTGTTTTTCTCTGTGATGGAAGAAAGGAACGGGAGGAAGAATTGCATAACTCACTGACTTTGATTGATTTACCTGTGAAGTATCTGTCAAAAAATCAATCTTGTCTGAGTTTGAGTTAAATGTATGAATCAAAGACATACTTCTGGCATTGTCAAAAGAGATGAATTTGTTGGGCTGGATGTAGTTGACCAGGGATGACATTGCCTCATACGCTGTTACTTCTTGTCCAGCTGTGCCCTGTGGGAGATTGACAGGAAGTTTACGGATGTTGGAACTGTTTTAGCTGGACAGGGATGATGTGAAGCAATAAAACTGTCATCGCAACGGCATTCTCTACCTCATCTGATGTCTTCATTTTCTCCTCATCCTGTTCGTCTGTCTCCTCTTGCTCCTCAATGTCCTCCACAGCTGCGTCCCCCTCTGGTTGAATATATAAACATTATGTCAGAGACACCTAAAATTAACTAATTCTATTTTAGGAACATAATCTGATTTGGCTTGCGGTTCATCTAGTCCACCTTGGTTCCCCTGGGTGCTGGGTGTTGGGTTGGCAGGATCCTGGGAAGTGGAGTTTGGGTCCTGGGTGGGTGCATCTGTGGTCGTAGTGTTTGGGTCGTGGGTGGGTGCATCTGTGGTCGTAGTGTTTGGGTCCTGGGTGGGTGCATCTGTGGTTGCAGTCTGCTCAGCGGCAGCTGTGCTGGTTTTCTTAGTCTGGGTTGGCTTCTCATGGCTGCCCTTCTTGTTCTTGATGAGGATCTTACCCATTAGCTCAGATGGGCTGGGGATCTGCTGGCCCGGCTTCAGCTGGATGTTAAAGATAAATAGAAAGAAACCTAAAACTAATGTGGGGTAAACAGTCACAAAACAATACTTGTCCAGGGCCATAACTAAAACAATCAGATTCTGGTAGGCAGACCTTTTACCTTTGTACAGAGTCAGACTAGCTGTTTCAAGTCTTAACGCTATGCTAAGCTAACCAACTGCAAGCTCTAGCCTCATATTTACCATATAGACATTAGAGTGGTGTCATGTTCTCATCACACTCAAAGCGAAAAAATGCATTTTCAAAAATGTCAAACAATGTCTGTGATGACCAGAGAAGGCATTTGCAATACACTGTTTTTACACATGGTTTATATTTGTATAGCTAACAATTTAGACACAGATCATGTACACCTAAAAGCCTCATGATCAAAACTTAAACATAAAAGTTTATTCCTGATGGGCCAGAGGGGGGCCTTAAAAGTGCAAGGTCCTCATGTCAGAAGATATAATTTACAGATTGTTTTACATGACTAAGCAAACATTTCTTAAGGGGCTAAGGTTTGTGTCAGCATTTTTGAAAACCTTGCTGCTGCCCTGATATTATTTGAGACCGTTAAACCAGCCCTCTCTTTGCCGGAGGAATACAACACACTCCTCCTCCTGAGAGGAGGTAAACAGATGCTGGCTGTTGATATAAATCAGTTGGAGCCTAGGAGGGTCATGTCTAGCAGTGACAAGAAAGAGAACAAACAGGAAACTTGAACTTTACCATTTATTGCCTTTATGCTAATGCATTACACACTACAACATGATAATCCTTCATCTAATTTACCTATGAAGGTGGATTTCTGTTAAACAAAATCCACATTTATAAACTTTATCTAACAATATTATTTTAACAGTGAGCTATGTTGCAGCACTGTACTCACAGGATATTTGTCCAGCGGCTCTGTTAGAAGGGCATCACCGAATATGGTTTTACAGTAGTTGGCCATCTTCTCCTGCTGTTTCACCCTGGAATAAAACAGAGTAACACCTGTTGCAGTCTGCTGTTACTGCCAGAACTAACGGCTCAATTACATCCTCAATATGTCCCATTAATATTCCATTTTGATAATGGCATCAGAACATTATTACATTGTGTTAATAACATTACATGGTCATGGAAAAGCTCAGGTCTTACGAGTCAACGTGGTTCTCGAATGAGAGGATCACAGGATACTGTGAGGTCTTGAAAGCGCTTTCAGCAATGGCCTCAATCACATCCTGTCACATACCAAAAAGAGACATTTTGGGGGGGGGGTTATGCATTTAACTAGACGATAATTTGAATTAAATTAAGATTAAAGAGATACAAATGGCAAGAGAGCTACAGAAAACAAGCCGACGAAACAGCAGCAAACAGCAGAAAACAGGGTACAAGTAGAATAAAATCATGAAAATCACACAAAAGAATGAGACCAAATAAACTACAGGGTCAATCATGACTATTTTCCCAAAGCAGGAAGAGAGATAACATGACAAACGGCAGAACTAATGCTTTTATGCAGAAGCCTTGAGGTCAGCTCCAAACCTATCACATCCACAGGCTGACTGTAAACCAAACTGAGGTGTTGTGTCCGGACCCTTGGGAATGTGGAGCTCAGTCTGCCCTTAAATGGAAGTGTTGAGTGTGAGAAGATGACAGGGGGGCCTGCCAGAGTGTGTGTATGTGTGTACTTTTAAGCTTTCACACTCTTTTGTTCTTTAATGTGCAAACTGGCATGAATAAAAAGTAATCAGTGAATTTATTGGTGTATCATGATGTCCGTGACACATTGCTGCATTCTTTGGTCAGCATGAGTGTATACACGAAGATGTCATATTGAAGCAATGCAAACTACGCTGACAGGAAACTAGGGGTTGGCCATTAACAAGAAAAGGCCCAAGATTTATGATAGGCAACGTCTACACTGCCTCCTTTTCTGCGGGTTTTGTACTGCCATTTCTATTGCTTATAGGTATGTGTATAAGTTTAGCTGTCTATAAAATATACAACCGTATTTTGAGCATGTACCTAAATTAATCAAATAATAAAATATGATTTGTATTTTTACCCCATCTTAAGTGAGTCTAAAGTGAGTCTAAACAAAACATGTTTAACTGTTTTTGGTCCCAATGGCCATATTGTACGATTCGTCTTTAAAAAGTTGGGGTTCTGTATGTAGGATAATGATGTGCAATACAATCAGAGGAGGTCCAGACAAAAATAAAGTTAGTTTGAAATGGAAAAAGCTATTGACAGAAATCTGAAAAGTACTCTTGGCCTTTCAGCATGCACTTTTGAGACGCTCCCTAACTTTAGCTCTACAGCTTCCTGTCTACTTTTAAGTTGAGCAAGGTGTGCAATGCAAGAACTCACTATCTGTTCACAAGGTGAAAATATCACGAATATTGCTGCAAAAATTTGGACATTGTTTGTATCTGCTCAGACCACATTATCTGTTCATGTCTGTATAATGTGTTTATTCTTGTTTACATCCCTATTGTTAAGATACTAGACCCTGGAGGCTAATGTATAAAAGGAAAACAAAAATGTCACTATGTAAAGATTAGTGAAATGTGAAAGCCCACTGAAGGCTTGCCCAAAACCATGTGTAATCACCTTGAAGAGGATCTCAGTTGTCATGGTGAAGCCATGGGTAATGATGGGTTCTTCATCTGGAGGTTTGCCCTTCCAGCAATCAAGCTCCAGACAGCGGCAACCGGCCAGCAGACACTGACGGTACATCTCCGGAGAGGACACACCAGAGAACTGACCAGCTGCAAGAAGACAGACAGACAGACCCAGTAAAATCCAGAATAAATGATCCTCAGATGTTGAGTTGATCAGGTATGAGAATTCATTAGTTAAAATGAAAGTGGTGTATATCACCTGTCAGGTATGTGTTGTGGGAGGACTTGATGAAGTAGTGGGGTATAGGTTGGGTCATGTCCTGACTCTTGGCCAGCCTGTCCTGCATGACAACTGATGTCTCCGGCCCCATCAGGAAGAATAAGAGCCCTTCTGGAGAAATCAGACCTGCAGATGAACATGAGAGACACATATTTAAAATACAAATACTGTAGCATGTATTAGCATGTAAGTCCTCCAGAATAGAACAAACCTATCATCAATCACTCTCACTTCTGTTTGAATTAGAGGAGGTAGGTTCGTATTTGTCAATCAGAGCCTTGATCTGGTCCTGCCGCAGACGTGGAAACAGCTCCTCGTTGAGCCGGGAGTCCCTCTGTTTCTCGTTGAGGAACTTGGTGAAATTGTCCTTTGTCATGGTGGGTTTGTTGGAGCTGGGTGACACAGTGGGTGTGATAATCACATCAGCGCTGCATGTAATGTTGTTCCTGCCTGTCACGGCCCACTACCTGTCATCTGAGCCTATGCCAGGTAGCTAATGCTCAAATTGAGACCGGCTATAAACCCATTTTCAAAAAAGTTGGCATGTGTAAACATTAGATAAAAACGAAATGCGATAATGTGCAATAATTGAAACCCCATATTTAATTGAAAATAGCATAAAGACAACAAAGATTTGCCCATTTTGAATTTGATGCCAGCAACAGGTTTCAAAAAATTTGGGACGATGTCAACTCGAACCACCTGGTGGAACATCTCACAATTAATTAGGTCAACTGGCAAGAAGTTAATAACATGCTTGAGTATAAAAAGTGTCTTTCTGAAGTAAAGATGGGGAGGGGTTCAAAACTCTGTGAAAGACGGCGATGGCAAATACTGCAACAATTTAAGAATAATGTTTCTCAACATAAAATTGTCTGAATGAATGAATCTGGTGATTTCACTGTCTCCAGTACATAATGTCATTAAAAGATTCAGAGAATCAGAAGAAATCTCTGTACACAAGGTTCAAGCCCAAAAAACCAATAGTGGATGACCATAACCTTTTAGGCCCTAACATGGCGCTGCATCAAAAACAGACAAAATTCTGTAGTGGACATCACTGCATGGGCTGAGGAACACTTCCAAAAAACATTGTCTGTGAACACAGTGTGTCCCTGCTTCCACAGAGGCAGGTTGAAACTCTACCGAGCAAAGAGGAAACCATACATAAACCAGATATAGAAACACCACCGCCTTCTGTGGCCCTGAGCTCCTTTAAGATGGACTGAGCCAAAATGGAAAACTGTCCTGTGGTATGACAAGTCAAAATTTTAAATTCTGTTTGGAAATCATGGACGCCACATCCTCCAGGCTAAAGAGGAGGAGGACCATGTGGGTTGTCATCCACTCAAAGTGTAAAAGCCATCATCTGTGATCAAATAGGGCTGCATTAGTGCACATGGCATGGGTGACCTGCAAACTTGTGAAGGCAGCATTAATGCTGAATGATATATATATATATATATATATACAGGTTCTGGAGCAACATATGCTGCCAAGTAGACACCATCTCTTTCAGGGACATTTGTGTATTACAGCAAGACAATGCCAAAGCACATTCTGCACATATTACAACAGTATGACCGCCTGTCTGCAGTCCCAACTTGAAAATGTTTGGCGCATTACTAAACAGTGCATTACTAAACGTAAAATACAACAAAGGAGACCCCGAACTGTTGAGCAGCTGAAATACTACATCAAGCAAGAATGGGAAAACATTCTATTTTAAAGATTACAGTAGTCTCCTCAGTTCCCAGATGCTTACAGAGTGTTGAAGAAGTGATGCAGCAGAGCAGTAAACATGATCCTGTTCCAACTGTTATGAAACATGTTGCTGTAATCAAATTCAGAATGAGCATATAGTTTTCAAAAAACAATTAAAAATTTCAGTTTCAACATTTGATAAGTTGTCTTTCAATTAAATATGGGGTTTTAATGTTTTGCACATCATGACATTTTTACACAGTGTGCCAACCTTTTTTGGAAACAGGGTTGCATTACAATTACCATCAGGCTCAGTTTCTGGCTTTATGCTGCCAAATATGGAAGAATATGTAAAGAAGTATGTTTTTGGCTTCAAAGCAGTTGATCCAAAATAGCTGAGCCTTTTAGAAAACAAAATGATGACAAAAATCACAAAATTTTTTTGGCCCAAAATTTGTTCAAGTCTCAAAGCAAGATTAAAGTAAATATAAGAATAATACAAGATTTGAGCTACAGAAGGCATGAATTTGGAGAAACTACAGAATATGATAAATGGAGGATTATTCATCCATATCAGGAGATAGTCAGTGAAGCACAGGAAAGGCTGACTCACTAAGAAGTGAAGATCTCATAGATCTCAGGCCGAGGGCAGAGATTTGAAAGAAAGGCCTTAAAGGCAGACTCAGTGAAGACATCAGACTTGATGGTGTCATACTGAAATGTGAAAACATGTATGTAATTATTACAAAATTATCAAAAACAAACTTTGCTACTGTAAAAACAAAATAAAAAAAGACTGGCTACCTTATTATGCACTGATAGAATAACACAACATATGCCAGGACATTATGGGAGAGGTGACAAACACTACAGTAAAATGGATGGATAACCAACACACCAAAATGTCTATATGTTTCTGACCTTTCCTTTAGGGAGGTGTGCTGATGCTAGGGCACTTTCTACCCTCTTCTTATCCGCAGGGAACATCTTGTAAATACTAAGAAAAACACACAGTGAAACATTGGGTAGGAAATATGGAAATCTACTGTACAAACTAAATCGTGTGTGCCATCCTACACCTTCTGATAGTTGCACTGTGACCTACTGTTTCACCGGAATCTTGCCGTCCTTGTTGGTGTGAAGAGAAATGCGGATGTATCTAAAATTCAACATAAAGGCATGTAGTCCAATAATACATATGGAAATTAAATTAAAGTGTTGTATTCACTCAGCAAAAGCTGATCTGTCGACATTCACTTACATTTTCTCCAGGAAGACGTATCTGCATGCATTGTTTCTGGCACCGTTGTAGGCAATTGCAAGGATGTCATTTGCCCAGTTCTGATGTGCATTTATTACAAATACAAACAGGGATATTACATCCAATGTCAACATGAGTTGTGCTTAAAACGTCTTTGGCCCTAAAACCATTATGAAAGATTTTAAATTGACCCAAATTCACCACTAGAGGGCATCAAAAGAAGAGTACTTCAGGAAATGAGAGCAGTCTATGTTGAGTTTGAACAACACATTTGTGATTTAATTGCAGTTTATGAAATCCGGATATTTGAGTCGAAATGTCTCATAAAGACTAAAAGGGAGAGAGGGGCGCCTTATAGGGGGGTGGAGATGAGGCTCATTGTATAATGGCTAATGACCTGTAGCTGTGTTTGAACAATCAGAGGAGATCAATGACAGAAAGGGAGGATTGTAAACAGCTGGAGGAAGGACACAGTGCCAATAATAACACACAGAGTCAGTGTATACAGTGGCTTATCTACCTGTGTCACTTTCTCCTTGGAGGCAAAGAAGTTGTGATAGGTCAGGTTCACTGTGTCTGGACCTGAGACAATGGTAAGAGTTTTGGCGAGATGGTTGCTGTCTGGGAAGTCTAGGTTGAACACATTGCGAACCTTGGGGTGCTGTAAAAGGCAGAAAGATATATTTCATAGATCTCATTGGCTCTAAATACATGGTGCTGAAGCTGATTCATGTGAAGATGATTATGCTTAAAGAAGTAAAATCATGTCTGCGGCACTTGTTCTCTGGGAGCTTGTTCAAACACAGGCAAATCTGCTGACCAAGATATGCAAACATATGAACACACACACACACACACACACACACACACACACACACACACACACCAAGTACTACCTTCCTGTGTCTGCTACGCTGCAATCAATCTATTCTATGCTACTTTCAGAAGGGCACCTAACATCACCACTAAAGCCGCTTTCCCAAAATCCCTCAGGGGCCTAAGAGAAACATGTGCTTCCAACGTCACCCCAACCGGGATGATGCATAGCTCTGTGCTCTCCCTGAGGGGAAACAGATTTCACCTCTGAACCCTTAGTGACGGATGATGATGGCTGCATACTGCAACTCTCTGGGGAGGCCAGCGAGGAAGCGGAAAAGGTAGAACTACAACTGTCAGATTTCGACTTACACAAGCTTACTCACAGAAATCTCAGATCATGACTCAGTGTGTGTTTACGTTTGTTTGTGTATGTGTGTAACTGTGTGTTTCTTTATTGTGGGAGCAGCCTGGGTACATGGGTCCATTGCCATTTTTGCAATGCAAATATGCCTCTCGTACTAATGGAGAAACTAAGGGCTTGACCCCCTATTTGCATGCCTGCAGAGACTCTTATATAACAAACAGTTTTACTTAATTGGATTAGAGAGCAGGTTATGATATTGAATAATAATACTGTACTCACTTTGGGAAGTTTTGCATATTTTCCAGTTCTGGTATCTCTGATGGTGGCAACATCTAGGAATGTTGTCTCCTAGAAACAAGAAGAGAATCATCTCCAATCCTGAATTCAACATGTAGGCGCCGTTCCAAATATGGATTCAGATACAAGTCATTCTTTGGCAAAGTGCAAAAACTATGGGATTTACTTTGTTTGTGTGAAGGATATTTGACTGCAGTGTCCTGAAATATCACGTAGGAAACTGTTGTGATTCTTTTTCATCTGAAATTCACATAAAGTCAGCAACAGCATGCCAGCATGATTGAGCCCAGACACGCGAGGCACACATTTGATGTAGGCTTCACTGGTTTTGTGATGTGGTAAAAAAAAAAAACAGAAGGCGCTTCACTGAGAGAGAGACGGAAAGACAACAAAGACAGATCTCCATCTGTATCACAGTTCAGCTGTACAGTGCAGCAGGATGGTGGGCCTACATCAGCACCAATCAATAATCTCCACAAGCTGCTGGGACCGGAAAGTGCAGTGCAGCTCCTAGCCCACAGCTTTGGCAGATCCTAATCACATGCACATAACACATACTCTAGATGTGAGTCACAGAAACATGAAACATGACCACCTCTATTGGATATGTGTTTTAATCTGTCAGGCTCTTTTTGTCTAACGCACAAAAAAAGCCATTTAATTTCTACTGGACGCTGAACGGGAGTCAACACTTCCCCACACCTATGGCATGTCGTGCAAGGGCTTTTTTCCCCCAGACTAAATATTGATTACCTTGCTTTGGTTGATCCAGTAGACATAAAAACCTTTTGGATCCATCTTCATAGTGACAGGAACAGTCTTGGTGGAGTCCTAATTGGGAACACAGGAATTAGGGTTCACACGTTTTGGATATTTATTGAGTTTAATCCTCTGAAACAGACCTGCTCAATGATGATGTGCTGATGTTAAATTAGATCATTTATGCCATAGGGCTACATATTTCCAGAACAGTTCATTAACACCACAGATTTAAGTAGCTACAGCGGGACTTATATGAGACTCCTGTGTTGCTCATCGGACTGCTAGAGATGCACAGATTTGATTTGCATATGTACGAATGTTTACTTTTAGCTAGTATTTAGTAATACAGATTTCTTTTTTTTATTTCCACTCACCTCTGACCACTTGGTAAATCGTTCTCCTTTGACTAGGTAGTCTTTGACCTCAGGAGGCTCCAGAAAGTGCCTTTTCTTGTTCATTTTGTCCTTCTAGAGTAACTTTTGTTACAGTTTAATGCTATAATTGAAATATATCCACTATCTTTGTGCACACCATGGCCATAACCATTGACTCGCTTATCCCTCCATCTGTAGTCAAAAGATACACTACAATTGAGTTTAGTGCAGAGACTCTGACTGTACTCAGGACACACCCTGAGAAATATGCATTGCAAATTAAGTTAAAAAAAACAACAAAAGTGTCCCTTTCAACAGGCCCTGAATCAGAGTCACCAGAGTACATTTAAAAAGGCATTGATTTCTCACTGATTTCAAAGGGTTACCTTCATCTAAATGACAAAAAGAACCCCATCTTATTGCTTTAATTGTATATTTGACCAGGTTGTGAGCTATCTATGTGTGATATAAACATACTAATACAACATTTAGAAGCAACATCTCTTTCCAAAAACAGTGCTAAACCGTTTTCACAACTTTCTACTGAAGAAATAGTCCACATAACAAGTGCTGACACTGTCTTCTGGATGGAATAACAGTGTTACAGTTTCTGGAAAGAGATGTTTCTGTTAAATTATTATTATATATAATCTTTTCATTTTGTGAGCACCGGACACAAAACTCCATTCACCTCCATTGCATTGGGTCGGAGGTGGATATCTCACACATGGATATCTCACATCCTGGCACATATATTCAGAAGTCTCTGAATGACTTGACACCACTCGAGGTAAGTGAGAAAATGTTTTTCTTGTAGTTTGGACGAACTGACGCGTTAATAAGTGATTTTCACAGCTGCTTTTCACACCGTCATTTTGAGTTGTCATTTGCTGTGAGCATATCACTTTTGGCTTATGGCTGCAAAGTAAAACATTCTAACAATCACACAATAGAAATGGTGGAAACAGGATGTGAAGCAGTCTAAGAGCAGGCATGCTCATTTACTTTACATTTACATTTACTCATTTGGCAGATGCTTTTATCCAAAGCGACTTACATTTGAGGAACAACATACGATCATTAACAGAGCATAAAATACAGCACGAGATCTACAACTGACAATACATATTAATAAAAGCAACAATAAATACCAGTAAGTGCTAATGGCACATATCGCATCAATGGGGTAAATACTTAGGGAAAGAAGTTAGAGTTAACAAAAAGTGCAATCAATATAATTGTAGGGGATAGAAGAAGAAGAGCACAGGAAGTGCATGTTAGATGTTAGGAGTTAGAGGTGTTATATTGATTGTTTCCTTGTTTAGTGTACATAAATCACTGCTTGCAGCTCCACATACAGTACATTTTACATAAATAGCAAATCATCTGCGATTCATTTCCACACCAGCTCATCATTTTATCAAATTATGCCACAACCACCAGTCCAGGGTCATAATGTAGTGTCATTACTCGAGGCAGGACACTGACTGCTGTTTCAACAAAAGAGTCGTGGTCATTTGGATATCATTCAAATAAACCTTAAGACCGTGCAATTTCTAATGCAAACGTTCAGCCAGCCGGGTACCAGAGGAGTGACGTTTGGTAAACCACCACTGACTCATTTAAGATGCAGGTATCACAGGTAGAAAACCCCACGTTTCAGCAGATCATCTTCCTTTTGGACCCTGTACATAAGCATGTATCTTTGTGGACCCTGTAGACTCATAACCCTCCCCCATGCATGAAAGTAACAAAATCAACTGAAATTTTTTTTATTTTTATCATGTTTATCATTAAATACAATCATCCTGATGTGAGACAAACTATTTTAAGGGTACAATTATAGCCTAAACACAAAACTTAGTTTTCTGCTCCTCCGAAAATACACATTATTGTTTGTTTTGCTTTTATTGATAGCTGTGTGAGTTATCAGATACATGGAGTTTAAACACTTCTTAATCCGGCACATGACTGGTGAAACGCTGTTGCCCCTACCTTCACCTGTTTCACCTTCCAGAGGACATGCGCAATGACAAATTCCGAGCGCTGTCCGTTGTGCTGAAATGACGAGCTGTAAGTGGACCAGCCCACAGATCAAAACTGATCCAAAATGAACCACATATCTCATACAATGTCGTTGGTTGTGCTTACAGGTTTATCCGTGGACTCGTTAAGCACTACATAATTCACAAATCCCGGTCAAATTTAATTAATTACCACTTTATTGGCTGATCACACATAGGCTATCTGACATGCATCCTTATCGCCTGGGTGCGCACAGTATAAGGTAAACACTTTGCAGCGTCACTTGGACAAGTGTTCATCCTGACTACAACATCCTGCTCTCCATGTGCGGCACACGCGTCCTGATGTTGAGGTGATGAGTGGGTTGGGGTTTTTTTTT
>NC_060160.1:19238480-19284330 GCF_021292245.1 Micropterus dolomieu
ACATTTACATTTACTCATTTGGCAGATGCTTTTATCCAAAGCGACTTACATTTGAGGAACAACATACGATCATTAACAGAGCATAAAATACAGCACGAGATCTACAACTGACAATACATATTAATAAAAGCAACAATAAATACCAGTAAGTGCTAATGGCACATATCGCATCAATGGGGTAAATACTTAGGGAAAGAAGTTAGAGTTAACAAAAAGTGCAATCAATATAATTGTAGGGGATAGAAGAAGAAGAGCACAGGAAGTGCATGTTAGATGTTAGGAGTTAGAGGTGTTATATTGATTGTTTCCTTGTTTAGTGTACATAAATCACTGCTTGCAGCTCCACATACAGTACATTTTACATAAATAGCAAATCATCTGCGATTCATTTCCACACCAGCTCATCATTTTATCAAATTATGCCACAACCACCAGTCCAGGGTCATAATGTAGTGTCATTACTCGAGGCAGGACACTGACTGCTGTTTCAACAAAAGAGTCGTGGTCATTTGGATATCATTCAAATAAACCTTAAGACCGTGCAATTTCTAATGCAAACGTTCAGCCAGCCGGGTACCAGAGGAGTGACGTTTGGTAAACCACCACTGACTCATTTAAGATGCAGGTATCACAGGTAGAAAACCCCACGTTTCAGCAGATCATCTTCCTTTTGGACCCTGTACATAAGCATGTATCTTTGTGGACCCTGTAGACTCATAACCCTCCCCCATGCATGAAAGTAACAAAATCAACTGAAATTTTTTTTATTTTTATCATGTTTATCATTAAATACAATCATCCTGATGTGAGACAAACTATTTTAAGGGTACAATTATAGCCTAAACACAAAACTTAGTTTTCTGCTCCTCCGAAAATACACATTATTGTTTGTTTTGCTTTTATTGATAGCTGTGTGAGTTATCAGATACATGGAGTTTAAACACTTCTTAATCCGGCACATGACTGGTGAAACGCTGTTGCCCCTACCTTCACCTGTTTCACCTTCCAGAGGACATGCGCAATGACAAATTCCGAGCGCTGTCCGTTGTGCTGAAATGACGAGCTGTAAGTGGACCAGCCCACAGATCAAAACTGATCCAAAATGAACCACATATCTCATACAATGTCGTTGGTTGTGCTTACAGGTTTATCCGTGGACTCGTTAAGCACTACATAATTCACAAATCCCGGTCAAATTTAATTAATTACCACTTTATTGGCTGATCACACATAGGCTATCTGACATGCATCCTTATCGCCTGGGTGCGCACAGTATAAGGTAAACACTTTGCAGCGTCACTTGGACAAGTGTTCATCCTGACTACAACATCCTGCTCTCCATGTGCGGCACACGCGTCCTGATGTTGAGGTGATGAGTGGGTTGGGGTTTTTTTTTGTTGTGTGGTTTCTTCTCGGTCTGCTGCACAGCTGCTGCTTCTTTAAGAGCCACCGCCCGCCCCCTCTCCTGTATTTTTAGCTGAGCCAGCCACTTCATTTGCTGGATAAGACAGACAGTTGTGTACCGTATGATCTCACTTAATCGTTTTAATAAATCAAATATTATACTGCGGATTTGCTTTGGGCCTACAGCTAGTTGTTCCAGTGGAAATGTCGTGTCGGGTGGACATTTGTCCCGCCGCTGTCGGGTGCTGAAACGCGCAATCAGCCTGTGGATTCTTGATGTCCATTATGAAACGCGATGCTGCACGGGCTGCCGAATATTAGGCGCAGCGCTGCTGAGATCAAATGAAATACCAGAAATCAGTTTAGCTGCAAATACTCCTGTTGTGCGGACGGTTCAAGGTGGTCCAGCCTCTTTCTCCACAGCTCCCCTCTTCCTGTCTTCTCTTGGATTGTGGATAACAAGAAGGCTTCAAGACGGAGGGGGTGGTGGAGCATCGAGGAAAAAATAGGGGCAATATGAGAGAGCGGGACTTCATGCCCAATATGGAGAGGGGCAAACCTGCTACTTACACGGGGGACAAAAAGGCGAAGATGGCTGCTAAGACTAACAAGAAGTGGGTGAGACTAGCCACTGTTTTTGCATATGTATTGTCCGTGTCCTTAGCAGCCATTATCCTGGCAATTTACTACAGCCTGATCTGGAAACCAACCAGTTCATCCTCTTCTGCGGGGAAGCCGGGAGTGCCCGAGGAGGTCACCCCCACCGCAAACATCTCAACTAATATTTCCACAGGCAACAATGGCTCAGAGTGGAACTCTACACAGACAGGGCTGCTTTCTCTCAACCAGAACAGGCAGGACACAACCCCTCACAGTCGGGCGTTTCAGTGGGATGGTAGAGCCAAGAGGGTGGCCGGAGCAGAAATTGCGCACTCGCAGCAGGAGGAAGAACTCTACGCACCTTCCCACGGTCACACAAGCGCGGAGAGATCGGGCACTTTGGGTATAAAGACACAGGCGTCTCAACCCGGAGTGAGCCACAACATCCCGTCAAGCACCAGGGAGTCTGGCGCAGCGCTTAATGAGGACGAGGAAGAGAGGGACCCCGACCAGGCGGCTGCAGAGGCTGCCACTGTTCCTCCATCCTCCGCGACGAGCCGAGCTGGCCTGAGGGGAGAATGATCGGGCCTTTTCCCCACCACCACACACACCCCCACCACCACCCCCACACACATAAACTGACCCAACAAGGAGTGTTTTACAGACTCAATGCCGCAGGTCGGATAACACACAGGTCTTCTTCTTTAAACACATTTTGCAGAGCCTCTCATGGAAGCTGAACTGCACATATAAACTGACATCTCGCTCTGAACCTCCATGAAAAGAGGAGACCTCGCTTCTTCAATGAACACTGTTTCCCCTTCAACACCAACTATGCTTTTTTTTTTTGTTTTAGGCCATCTGTATGCCTTAAATCAATGTGTGTCTACTTTACCTCGGACAGCTTCTGAGGCCACTAACCTGCCTGTACACGCGGACGACACTGGCTTAGATATTTTGTTAAATGAATAGGAAACAGGCTCCAAAGATGCTTGTGGATTTGCAGGGCATAACTATGTCTCTAAACACAACTGATACATCGGCTGATCTAAATCAATACTGCATTGTTGCATTTTAACATATAGGCTGTATTTTCTTGTCATGGATCAAACCTGGATTCCGAGTAGAAGAACTTGCATTATTGAGTTATGCTCAGGTATGTGCATATAACCATGTAAATGTATTGTGTATTTGGTTATGTACATATAGAGCAGGCATAAATCTTTTTGGCCTAGATGAACTTTTAGTGTAATTAGATCATTTTTATTAAAGGTACAGTATATTAAGGTATAACTATATCACAAGGTACAAATAAACATCCTTAGAAAATGATTCATTTCTATGGTTTTATAATAGATATATGTAAAACATGAATTAATCACTGACATTATCCTGTATGTTAATGATATGTTATTTATTCAGAGCCAGAATGGATAATATTCAAATAAATGTTGGGGGTTTTTTCCTAACATCTCATATTTTGTTGAATGGATTTAAATAGCTATGGTTCCTTTCAGGCTATCAGAAGTACAATGTGCAAAACCCACATTTTCTGATTGGAACAAAGAGGTAGGCTCAACAGAAAAATAATAATAATAATAATAATAATAATAATAATAATAAACATGTTACAAGTACAAAGAGCACTCCCCTGATGGACATTTAATCCAATTTTGGTGGGGGCCCTAATTATCCGAGTGAACTGTCCAGTGTGTGACCAGAGGGGACTGTCTGCTGCTCATGGAAAGAGACGCATTCATGTCCCAGTCTGCCACAGCTCAGTCACAGCAGCTCTCACTGAAACCACTTCACACAGTCACATTTGGTGAACTATGAAGTGGAAATAAGACCAACCACCCCGTGCGCTCTCTCAGCAGCATGTGAGGGAGGTGTATCGATTTGAGAGCTCTGTTGTTGCGCCGTACAAAACAGAGAAGAACACATTACACAATAGCGCTTGGTGCTATTTTGATCTAACTCTCTGAAAAGGACTCTTCGCCAGAAAGGTTTGGATTCTGTGCTGGCGGTGACAAGCGTCATTCACCATCACACTGAAAATGAAAACACTTGATTTCCGCTGAGCAGCCAGTACCTCGGTGAAGTTGCACTGTGATGTAAACAGTGATGAGATGCGCTGTTTGTTAATATGACAGATTTTCAGAACTGAAGCCAAGGTATGTGTCTGGTGAGCTATAAACAGGAAGTCCATTTTTCAGGGAAGACAGCACAAGACACAAACATCGCCTATCATCACAACATAAACCACGTGTACTGGAAAAACGGAATAGAGTGTGCATCGCACAATGACAGGCCTGTCAATGCTGCACTGACCTCTATTCTGTAAATAGGACAGCCTTGACAGATGTGTTTCCAGTGCCTCTTATGGCTTCTTGTTTCTGACATTTGAAGTTCATCAGTACTGACAGTTATTTCTGGAAAGCTACATCTAAGTCAGGACACAGCATCTTTTAATAATACAGTAGTTTTTAAATGGTAGCATTTGAGGCTGTAAAGCTCAGTTTAATACTGGATTTATCAAGAAAAAAGCTAAACAATTGCATCATCCACCAGACAGATCCACAGTGAGAAAATGTAAAACAAACTATAAAGCAAGATTTGCAAAAATAAGATTTATATTGCTAATAATGTAAATTACAAAACAGAAGAGCATGCACAAAATTAACCCAACCAGACAAAGGCCATAAAAAAAAAATTTCCCTCAAAAAAGTTCTATTGCCTAGTTAACTCTACATGCACTCCTTCACCCTCACTGAAAAAGCTTCACTCGTCCTTTTGATAGTATATGTGGGCTGGAGGCTTCAAGTTTCCACATCACACTTGTGTAAATTTCATATTGGACCATGATTGGCCTACAAATGTGTAAAGTGATGCCCGCAAAAATCATATACATATGCACTTCTAGGTACGGGTGTTGCAAATTAGCAACTGCTGAAAACACTATGGTACACACATTGGATTGCTGTTTTCATCTATGTTAGATGTAGTGGTCCCTAATAAAATAAACCATAAATAAATAAAATACTGTTCTTATACTCAGATTTAACAACAACAAACAAAACACATTTTTGAGTGGAGGTGAACTATTCTTATCAGATTTGACATATTTGAGGGTGACACACTACAACCAAGAGACCTTTCCAACAAAGCTGGCAGGATTAACAGCCTTTCAGAATACTATTGTTTGAGTATGACACCATCACAAAGCTCTGAAATATTAACATGATGTCTCGCAGCACAGGAGAACAATATGAAGGCAGAGAACAATAGCTTTTTCAATTAATAAAAGGCCCTTAATGTGGATGATAATAAAACAAAAGTAAAGCTATGTGTATAGGAAGGCAATGTGTTGTCATGTTTCAGGCAGTTTAATAACGTTGCCTCAAGACTTTTTGAAAAATATATGACATTCATTTTCCCATATCATTGCAGGTTTGCAACACTGAAACATTGTGTGACACACAAGTACTGGCCCATTTAAAAGTGGCAACTGCAAAATCAGGTCACTAGCTGGATGCAATTATAATTGTTACCCTATAACATTCACCAGTGAAATAGTAATATAAATGTTTATGCAGCAAAAGACTAAAATAACTAGGCTGTAATTAAGATATTAAATGACGCTAACAAAAAAGATGGATCTCAAAGGAGGGGGTTTATGTGGAGGATCAGGGCAGCTGCTGGTTGTTACATCCTGACACCATGACAGGGCCGAGGAGATGACGCACACACCCACTCAGTGGGGACTGCCAACCTGCTTATGTGAGGTTCTGTCAGGGTCGCAGCGCCGGGGCAGACTTCGCTTCCACTTAACCTACATCCATCACCTGTAATGAAACACCTCGTGAGCCTGCTGCTGTTACCTTAATGTGGTTAATGCATATGCTCATAGATGGCATCATAAAAACAAGAAGAACATCGTTTTAGCTATTCAGATTTTAACTTGTAATGGTTCAACATTTTGGAAAATACAGTATACGCTGATGAGAACACTGACTACACTATATAGCTGTCTAATAAATATAAGGTAACACGCCCATTAGCTTAGCTTAGCACAAAGACTGGCGATGGGGAAATAGCCAGCCTGGCTCTGTATGAAGGTAACTTCAGTAAGTCTGCCCACTATCACCTCTAATGCTCACTAAGAAGACACAATATATATCTCCTTGGTTTAATGACTATTTTTTGTCGGACACAGTGACTTCCTGTATTTCCAGAGTCACTGTGAGGTTGCTAGCACTTCATTATGTCTCATTTCTTAAAAAAACATTCTAAGCACTTGTACTTCAGCACTGAACATGTGTTTTGTTATTTGTTTAAATGAGATACACTTCCAATTTTGAATGCTATAATCAAGCTCTTGCTCCTACGAGGTTTTAATGCACTTATTGTCACTTTGGACAGAAGTATCTGTCAAAAGAATGTAATCTAAATGTAGTGATAAGTAAGATTTGCTGGTTTGGACAGAGCCAAGCTAGCGGTTCAAAGGTATTATGCTCAGCTAAGCTAACTAGTTGCAGGCTGTTGCTTCAAATCTACCAGACATGTTTGTGAATGGTATCAATATTGCATCTAACTAAACTACACTTATGTGGGAGTGTTTTTAAAAAATAAAATGTCCAAACTATTGCTTTATACTAATTCTCAAATTATTCTGCAGTCAAAAGTTCACTTTAACCCCAGGCATCATCATAGCTGGATTTAGTGGCAGTATATTGGAGCATATCTGAGAGAAAGCTTCTGTTAGTTTCTCCAAGTCGCAAATTTCAAACGCAGCACCAAAACCAAAAATCCTATTGTAGCACACAAAAACAAGATTGTGTGTGATCTACTGTGACGGGTCTCACCTTGCTTTAAAGCTGCTTCGACCAAACAAGCTCTTTTTTTGTTGTTGCATTTTTCTCAGAAAGGCAAGCTTCTGAAGCTTGTCTCTGCTGCAGAGTGCAGCTGACATAATCCTACATTGCACTTCAATCCTCTAACACAGCCTACAGGACTTATTTCCATAATATCAACACCCCCACTCTATTGTACTATTGCGTCAGACCCTTCAAACTATTAGCTAGCTTAGCACCAAAGTGAACCAGGAGTGTTATGGACTGTGTTTTATAAAATACTTTATTTCAGGAATCAAACACCTTCGGGCTTGTGTTAAACAGAATAACTTATGAAAACAAAGCATTACAGTTTATTTTCAAGGACAGTGAGGCTGCTGTACTCCCACAGCAGGTCACAAGCCCAAAAGCTTCAGTGGCAGAAGGCTGCTTTGGAAATAGCCTTGGGAAGAGATAATTAAAATGGTAGCACCTATGGGAGGTCCCACATGTAGGGCCGAAAGGGAGCCGTTTCCAACGTAACAGCCCTGCAGAGGGCTCATCTGAAATTAATCAAATCCATGAAGCCAGACTCAGTGGACCGAGGTCAAACTATAGAGGCTGTTGTTGCAACATGCTCTGTCACATCTGCCCTTTCTGCTCTCACAGACTCAGACATAAAAAACTAAGACATAAAAAACTCTCCAGAGATAGGATTCGTACGCATTTGTTATGTTATCATGGATGCATCAGTTAGTGAGAAGCGGGCTAAGAGAGGGGGACAGTGCAACAAAACGACGCCAGTCATGACTTGAGTTTGAAATACAGAAAAGAAATCTTTATTGACGTTCGGTATGATTCCTTCCAAAGTGCACTACAGTGAATGAAGCTATGTTGCACACAGATTTAAATAAGCATGAGCACTTCGAACAGTAAAAACCTGGGATCACACCTTGACACACACACACACACACACACACACACACACACACACACACACACACACTCATACACAGGCACTCACAATAAATCCTTCCTTATGAGTTTATGTGAAAACATGGAGGACAGCAGTGGACACCCAAGAGGAGCAAGACAATCACCACCTCTAAATTTTACAATTAAGATGGGAATACAGATGTCTGATTACTAAATGAACAACTGCCAAACAAGGACAAATGTGCAAAAGCTCTATGTTTACAGGTCCTAAATTTCATTTCACTAAATTGAATCTCACAGGGAATTTGTAATATTTCAGAGGTAATCTGTATGACCTGCTTTTTCAAACAACTGTTTCCTTTTCAATCCACCCCAATTTCACATATAACACAGAGTAAAGACCCTATTCAAAAACAGCACATTTTCTCTGTTAATGGTTGGACTGGCCTCAAACCTTGTTATTGCTTCTTGGTTTTCCCAGTGTGCTTCTACGAGATTCCTGATGATTTGTATTTTATGTAACCAGGGGCCCTGCAGCACAAAGCATGACCTCTATGTTCTCTACTTAAGGTTACATAACTGTTTACTATACTGTAGCACTGACAAAAGCCAAAACTTCTTTGAGGACAGGGTTCTTGTAAGGCTTGTTATTATAGTTGTCACGTCATACCAAAAAGAAAGTAATGCAAAAAAAAACAAATCCATACATGTCACAGAGGAAAAAACAGCTACTATAATGCACATAGACATTGTTTTTGAAACAGGTTTAGATTTGCAAAATAATTCTAGTTAACATTCTGTCGTCCAAATGGAGGAGTCAATAAATAAAATTAATACTGATGCTGCACTGTTAGTACAGTACATTTAATACTACTGTATGTTACGATACAATCCATTACATAAAAGTACACCTTCAGTATTTGAAGAAGCCAATATGCAAGGCACAACAGCTGGCTGAAAATATTAGTTGTCTTTCATGATTAGAAAAGAGAACAAATGACAAAAAAAAACTATGAATTACAGCTGAATCCCAGTGTTACTGTGGACTAAAAACTGTCCCCTCACGGACATGGATTATTTATTTTCACCATCTGCCGGTCGCACTGGGGCTAAAAGCCCCAACAGAGAAAAAAGTTGGAGACTGAACTGGGACTCCTTATCTCTGGTGGAAAAAAACAGCATGAGGAAACTATTAATAATGTTCTAGTTCCCAATTTAAGTTTCTGATTCACAAAACTTCATAAACCTTTCATGTCTCTGATGTCATTGTTTAAATTTGAAAGATTACAGACATACCTTACAATTCCATATTAAATCCTTAAAGTTTAGTAAGGGTCTGAGGAAGACCAGATGGTGGGGTTTCACCTGTGAAACAGTGCCAACACAATAACAATGTGTTAAATGGCACATTTGAGATTTTTTTTTAGTTTTAGTAAGAATATGATTCTTTTTAAACAATTACATATTTACAGATGCCAGTAATATGGATTTTGCTCTTAGCTGGCTGTCAGTTTAACATTAACAGGGGAACTCAACCGATATAGCTCTGTACTTTCAGAAAGTTCAGGGACTTTGGAGGGACAGATTAAAAAAATAATAGTCTAAATCTATGTAGCAGATGCGGAGATATCCTGCCTCATTATCCTGTCCTTAGTATGGATCAAGCTCCAAAACACTGGATACTACATTTCCCATAATGCAACTTGATATAATTTCTTTGTTAGATCATCTCTGCGTGACAAACAATATACCCCCAGTTTGTAACATAGGCTTTCTGTTATAAGTTTGTGATTTCCAAATTGAGTTAACCTTGATGACATCACTATGACATCACGGGGTTTACTATGTCAGACTCAAGTGCCCCTTTACATGTTCTTAATAAAAACAATTATGTCAGTAGTAATATTTCATAAACTTAACAATGTGTTGGTCAGTGGCCAATAAGGCAATACATCTCAAATGTGCCCTTTAATCAGGTATTGATTTCTGATTCATGAAAGGCCATTGGCTGATGCTGGAAGCAGTAAATAAATAATATCTACTCACACAGTGTAGAAATACAGACTCTACTGTAGGTCTGTCACTACTGAATCATCATATAATACAGACTTTATTTCATTCATTGAAAATACCTCTAAGGCAGAACCAGGCACTAGATCATTTTACTGTTGCTGAAGTTAACTTTCAAGGGCTACCTAAGTGTAACTGATTAGCTAGCCTCCTGATATGTACCTTTTCATACAAATGTAAACATTCAACGATATTGCACTCAAGCAGCATACTAACATACTGGACAATGTGTCAGTGCACAAACCTTTATACTCATAAAGTGCTTGGATGTAAAAATGATTTGAGGAAGGAAAATCATTCACCATTCCTACGTCGAATTTTAAATATTTCAAAATTTCCACAGTTGGGACATGCCACAGCAAAATGAAACCATGATTTTGTGTGTAAACCATAAACGGGGTATCTCAAAGGAGCTACCTGAAGCAAAATGATGCATCCACATACAAAGACGCAAGGCTTTGTGCTGCTGTCATTTGGTTCGGTATTTTTACATCCCGGAAATGTCAATCAAACAATCTTCCCATGCTCTCTTGCCTGGGAAAAAAAAGAAAAACATACACAAAAGTATTAGTTACAACGGATTTCTTTTCCATAATTCACATAGACAGTTTATTTATCTCAGGCCCACCTTTTCTCTTTTGTAAAAATTATTTAAGCAAGCAGTTATATATTACTAAGCTATCTCAGTGGTGGATGCTATGAAGAGGCATTCTCTCATGAGACTACTTGTCTTGCACTCAAAAAGGCCTCAGAGGTGATGAATACACTTAAACCGAAATTGCAGAGCAGATATACCGCCTCTCTGTCTCTCTTCACTCATTTAACTCATCATCTATTTGCACTTCCCTCCATCAGGCCATTTTCACATCTATTGATTCTCCCATCCTTCTTCCTGTTCTGTCTCTCACACTGACCTTGTCACTGCTGGTGGAGAGTGCTGGGTTCGTTTCTCCTGATTCCAGGCTCAGGACAGACAGACCGGAGTCTATTAGTTCCTCTTTGAAAGAAACATTAGCTTAGTTATACATCATCCAGATGTACTGTCAGGAAAAGTCAAGGGCCATTGAAGCTACTGCATACCTGTGTTTGTGTTGCTGATGTTGCACTTGGCAAGCTCTACAAGCTGGACAGAGCTCTCCTGTAGAGAGGCACAGGCTTTTTCAGGCGAGGGGGAGCTGGGAGCGGTGGGGGGGATGCTGTCTTTTTTAGTACATTCAGTTTCAGATGCCTGCTGCTGGGCAACAGGAGGAGCAGAGGGACCACCTCCCTGATCCTGAGGAAAACCATCATCCTGGTTGGCACTTTCAAGAGGCTGCTGTGACCCCTGCACTTCGTGTGGGGGGGGTTTAGGTGAGGAAGCTTTTAAGGTACTCAGACTTCTTGCTTCTGTGGAGGCAGAGTCCTGAGAGCCTGTGGTTTGCCTTGTACCCTGGACGAGTTCCTCTGAGAAGCGCACTTTCTTCTCCGAACCCCGAGGGGACGAGGCCTCTGCCTTGCCCTGAGTGGGGGCGTGCTCTCTCAGGGGAGTAGCTGACTCAGGAGCCGTGGATCCACTCACTTCCTCAGACGTACTCAGTGAATTGGGGCTGGGCGACAGCTCAATTTTGGACTCCTGATCCTTCTGATCTTCTACCTCAGCATCTGTGAGGGCGTCGAGTTCCTCCAAGAATTCCTCTAATGTGTCAGAAGTCTGGAGGGTGAGATGAGAACAAACCAGGTGTTATTGCTTCTTTAGTAACATTTATCAAACGATTCCCATTCACACCCACACAGGTTTGATCTCTCACCTGTAGGTTCTCTCCTTCTTCAGTTGCCTGCCATCTAAAAACAATGTAGAAATAGTGGGATGTAATTCTCTCAGTCCATTACAATATGCAATTTACAGTAAACTCTCATATCTGTACAGTAAATGTGAAGCTACAGCCAGCAGCTAGTTAGCTTAGCATAAGGACAGGTAACAGGGGGAAACAGCTAGCCTGGCTCTATCCTGTGGTAACAACATAATCCACCTATCAGCACCTCTAAAGCTCACTATTTAACATGGGATATCTTGTTTGTTTAATCCGTAAAACATAAAACAGCAAGGAATAAAGTGTCTGTGCCTGCCACATAACCAACTACAAAAAACATATTTTGTGATTTTTCACTTGGGTTTCTATACGGATTAAATAAACAAGATATAATAAGTTAACTAGTGAGCTTTACAGGTGCTGGCAGGTAGATTTTGTTACCTTTGAACTGAGTCAGGCTAACTGTTGCCAGTCTTCATGCTAAGCTAAGCTAAGCTAACGGTTTCCGGGTTGTAGCTTCTTATATATCGTGCAGTTATGAGAGTGGTATCAATCAATCAAAAAGTAGGGGTGAGAAAGGTGACAAGATGAATGAAGAATCTTATCAGGCGGACACACCTGAAAACTGTTTTGCACTCCCCCCTGACCCTTAGCCACTTCAATCACAAACATAGAGAGAAAATCATGCAGCACATTTCACTTTCCAGCTGAAAGGCTATAATCTGGGTCTGTGGTCTCGTGGCTTTTTGCAATTTATGAGCAATGCTTGAGCAACAAACAACACACCCTGTAAGCCTCCTCACCACCCAGCACAGCAGCTTGTTTCACAATTGGGGAAAGCTGGAGGAGAAAAAATGAATGTAGTGAGACATGAATGAGGCCCTCTGGGTTATTTGGTCAGCTGTCACAACTTCTAAATCAAGTCTCATGACATCCAGAGGAGTTTGTACAATAGGGCACAGTGCAGGAAAACAACATGCCTTCCCACATTCGTTTTACATTTTTTTATTAGTCATAGTGTGTTTTCTAGTAGCCCTTAATTGAGACCGTGGTGGGAGACATCTGGGTGGTTGAATCAACTTTAACATCAGACTGCTATGTGCATGGCACTAATGCAGATGATGTTTAGCCGTTACTGACCTCCTGGCTCTCCCAGTCAGACGATCTATGCCTTTTGCTTTACTGCTCATCACTTGCACGTTTTTATTTCCCTTGTCTTTGCCTCTCTTCTCATGACCTAGGACAGAAGGATACTGAAAGTTTATGTCACAATTAAATGACATTTTACATAAAAAGCCACTTCTCTTTGTTTTTGTCCTTGTTGAGTGGGCTAAAATTTCTTAAGAAAAAAACAATGATTTTCTGCCACCACTCTACCACTCCCAACATTAACATTGTCTCTTTCTAGTTGATATCCCACCAGTTTAACCAGTTTACTGAACCTCACATGAATTATGTCCTACACTAATATTCTGTTTCAACATGAAAAATGCAAAAGCAGCAAGACACTATCAAAATGCTGTTTCTCTTAAATAATTAACATAAATTCATAAAGGTTTTCTAGGCTTTTATGTACGATTTATGGTGATTTTAAGACACTAAACTGATAAATAAATAACATTAAAGTGTGGGATACCTCTTGGGTCAGACCCAGCTCTGGATTGTCCTCTTCTAGCATTTCGTCCACCTTGAATAAAAAAAAAAACAGTCCAAGATGACAATGAAACACATCATGTTATCATCATATTTGGATGTGAAACGTCACTGTGAATGTCTCACCTCTGCTGGAAGACCCCCAATCTCTGTCAGGGAGGGATTTGTCTGAAAACCTAAAAGCGGAGGGGTTGAGTTTAGACAGAAACACAAACCAAAATGTAGGCAGTGGTCATGACTCAAAATAATTCAGCACTTTCTGTTCAGGTAACATAACACATCTCCACCCCCATCAACAGTCTCTTCTGACATTCGAGCATCATCATTGTACATTTATGGCCCTATAATTTGAGAATTTGCAGAATCAGTGAGAGGTTTTGCTTCCACAATCTAAATTGTTGAATCAAAAACACACTTCCTCTTCTATTCTTACTCGAGGGCCTTGTTAAAGTCTCGCCAAAAAAGGCAAGGCATTCCATCCCTTATCCCAGGCTAAAAATAGCCGCTCCTCCCTTGTCTCTTTACATTTGGATGCTTCCTTAAACAGCACATTAAGTTACTTTGCAACTCGGTCACGCTTTGTACTTTAACCTGGTTTGTTTGAAATCTAACAAACACTTCAAATGAATGGGACGTGTTTGTTCTTTTTTCCTCCGTTCACTTTGGGTTCCTATTTTGTGTTTTCAAAAAGCAATGGGATTGCAAGCTCATAAATTGTGTTCAACATCCTGCCCATAGGCGCATTTTAAAGTTAGCAGAAGCTGTGATCAAACTGAGAAATGTGAGAATACACAAAAAGTTAATTTAACAACATCCCTTGCCATCCTGAGATTTAGTCTTGTGATCATGTGGTAGGAGAAAGAAACAAACTATCCTTCAAGGTTAGTTTGTTTGTTATGTACATCTGTACTAAAAGTGAATGGAGCTTTTCACTCACTCCAGAAGTCAAAAAAGCGAGAGAGGAGAGGAGAAGGAGAGAAGCTAAATTTTGTTGATCAAAATAGCTGTTAGCTAGGCAGGGGATTAGCTAAAGAAGCTAGTAACTTAGCAGCCAAAATTAAAACAATTGGGAATTATGCTTATTCATGATCTTGCAGAGAGTTTGATGAGAAGATTGATACCACGCTCATGTCTGTTAAATATGAACCTACAGCCAGAAGACAGTTATTTTAGCTTAGCACAAAGACTGGAACCGGGGTGAAACAGCTAGCCTGGCACTGTCCAAAGGGTAAAAAAAAAAAAGTTTCTAAGCTGGTGGCAGAGAAATAATGTGAGATCCAGTATGTAAACCTCCCCCTAATCATTTTTACATTTCTGTTTGGGTACAGATTAAACAAACAAGATATAACATGTCAATTAGTGAGCTTTAGAGGTGCTGGTAGGCATATTTTTTACCTTTGGACAGAGCCATGCTAGCAGTTTCTAGTCTTTATCCTGCTTCAACATACAGACAAAATCATTTTCATCCCCTACTGCTCAGTGGCCAAAGGCCAGATAAGTGTGAATGTGAAACTGTGCCTGACTGGAAATTATGTTCAGTCAACATTTCCTGGATAAAGAAAGTTTTGAGGAACAGCTATTAGAAAGACATCAGCAGATGAAGTTCCTGGCGAGTGTTATGTCTTACATGTTCTCAGTTTTGTCCATGTCCCACGCCCGTCTCCACTGGCCCTTGGCGTTTTTGTGGCGTGCCACTCTCTCCCTGTCGATCTGCTCGCGCTCCTTCTTCCACCGCAGATACTCCCCCTGCTCCTCTTTTGATGTGGGGATTGTGAGGTCTGTGCTGGCCTGCGGGCTGTCAGGCTCCATAGCAGACACAAAACAGTTCAGTGTCTTTTAATGCATAAAAATAAGCAGCATGGTACTGCCCACTTATCAGTAATGAAGCAATGGCATTGAAAAGAAATGAAAATCCTGCACCACTGTGTCACATTATAATACATCTGAAGCATCACTTTGCACACTAATCAGAGCAGCGATGGGAACAAGCTCAACAATCGCCTCACATTAAGCATGGGTGGTCATAAACAAGAACAGCTTCTCATCTCTAAACAAATAATTAAACAGCAACAGGGCAATATACAGATCAGCAGCGTTCAAAAGAGAGGGAACAAAGAAGGATAGTTCTGGTACTTTTATGCACTCTACTGTAAATGTCAATCGCGTCCTCACTGTAAATTACTAATGATGGCCTCTGGGTGTCAATTAACTCTAGTCAGCTCCCATTTTATTACAAACAGCTTCTTGTTTGTCTACTCAATCAAATTATTTGAGACAATATTCCAGGAAAAGTGCAATGTACAATAAATGCAATTACGGACGTCCCCTTCCTGCATTCCCCTCTTAACCTGCTTATGGATTACTGTGATGAGAGCAGAAAGTATTGCTTGCTAATCGTAAGGGGAGATCTAATGCAGGCTTTTTAACACATCAAAGGGGACAGAGGCTATGTGCTCTGGTTACAAAGCCCTGGAGGGAAATCACAAAAATCTCTGAGAGAACGTGCTCGTCTGTGCTTGTTTTTTTTAAAACAGCAGGAAGGAGAAAAATGAAATTGATTGTGTGTGAGCGTAAAAGGGATAAAAATCGACATTCTGCTCTACATATGATGTCAGACGGAGAGACAAACACCACAGTGCCAGTAAGAAACCATGATGTGGACCAATCACAGCCAAGTAAACATGTTACCTTCCTGTGTACAGTTATTAGAGAACATGGCATCTGTGCTCATCCCTCTTTTTTCCATCTCCTCTTCCCTCCCTCTCCTCTGGCCCCCGGAGGATGTCAGGGGCCACGAGGGAGGGCTCTTATTGCATGGTAAAACAGGCCGTGTTCTGCGGCTGCCCCAGCCGCCCCAGCCACCCCTCTAATTAGCACTTTCCAATCTCTTGCCTCACGGAGAGGTTGTCAGGGGCCAAGGCAGGTGGGGTGGGCATTACGCAGTGAGTCTTGCCAGTGTTGAGAGAGAGCAGGACTCAGACTGTGCATGCACGTTTAGATAGATTAAAGATTGGTAAATGGTGATGGTAAATGATCATGCTCTTAATCTAGACTGTTGAACTGCTCCGTCTCATCCCCCACAGCTAACAAAGCCAAGGGGTTTGACCTTACACAACACAAAATAAACGTACTCAGTGTGGTATTGAGCACTCGGGTCAGACTGCGAAGGAGGCAAGGTACGGAGAGGCATGAGCAGCATCACTTGTCATGTGGCGTATTCGGCGGGCCTTTGAAGCCCGTCTTCCCTGCTAGCCTGTTAATCATGCGCCTGATCTGAGAGACAGCTCTGAGCTACTCCAGCCACGATAACACGTGAGCCAGCGGAAGGCAGATGGGGACAAGCACTAGAAAAGGAGAAAGTGCATGACAACGTGTTGTGCCTGTCTGCATGTGTGTGCATTTCGCATTTCGCTGTGTTTTTGTGTGCCTATTTTTGTGTATTTCACATTTGTTTTAATTTCAGTGAATCATGTGATCATTGTGAGATGGAGATACAACCCTTTGGCTTATGAGGGTACATAGAGATATTGGCAATATGCACATTAATATATTATGTGTGTTTATGTACGTGAGTGAGTGTCAGCCTTGGTAACAGAGGTATTGTGGTACCTGGCAGGGCTCTGAAAGCCTGTGATGCTCCTCAGTGTGCCTCTGCCCTTGTTTATCCTCATCCTGTCACAGAGAGACAAGGGAAAGAAGGAAGATGAGAACAACAATAAGGGTGGCACAACAGCATCTTGCCAGCCAATTAAGCATGGTTGTAAAGAATCACATTAATGGTGCCATAAAAAGCAAATCAAGCAAAAGCGCAGACACATCCATTAAGCTTGAGAGGCCTACACTGCCCTCAAGTGGACTAATGGTGCTACAGTGTGCATTGGCAATGGTGGTTCAGTTTTAAATGTCCGCTTTGCAATGAGGTCATCATAGCAGAGTGCAATTATCAGGTGGTTGAACTTCAGTGGTTTGGAAAATGAAACTCATCTTATTGCAAGCAAAGAATTGTGTGAATTTTGGTTTTAGAGTATTTCTGACTAAAAAGATGCTCTCCGGTGAGCACAGCGGGTGAGTCATGTTTCCATTAACAGCCTCACTTGCATGAACAGCCGAGAGGGGAGAGAACATAGCTGAACCGAGGGGTCTAGTGCACCTACAGACAATGACGCCCACATACACACTCACGCACACGCTACTACCCACACTCAAATGCAGTCTGGCTTTTGCACAAACACAAAAGACCCCTGACTATCTTGTGTCTTTTCTTCTTTCTCCTCTCACTCCTTCTTCCTCTCCCTCCCTGACCCTTTCCTGGCAACTCGCCAGGCCCATCGCTTTGGCTGCATAATGAGCCTTTTCAGAATGAGAAGGCAGTCGAATGTTAATTAGATCAAATTGGCCCTTTCAGGATGGTGGGAATGGGGAAACAATCATGCCAGAGGAGAGCAGACCACTTAAGGTTCCAGGGAGGAGAAATGGAGGCTAGAAACAGATGGTGGGCTGCCGGAGTGTCTCCCCTTCTCTACCGCTGTTTTTTCCTCACTCTCTCCCTCTACATTTCCTTTCTCCTGTCTCTTTCTGTCATGAGTGTAAACCGACAGTCTAGTCAAGGGGTACTTCTAGTCATTACAATCTGCCTGGGACACTGCCAAATAACCACACCCCTCTCACAGAGTCATTATTTATTTCCAGGGTGTCCAACACTCACACAAAAAATATTTCAGAGGCAGGGCAAAACCATAGCAATGTGCAGTTTATTGCGGCTCTTATCCATAGTGTTTTTCTAATGCTTGCCAGATAGATCCATGATAATTTCTCCTTCCATCAATGCCCTTTCGCAGCATTTCCCCCGCCGCTCTCAATAAACCAGGTTAAATGATACTGGTTATGTAAACAGCAGCCACATGGAAAACAGGTCTCTGGGATTCACGGATGGCTGGTGCACTGGAGCGCTGGAGCGCTGGCTACTGTTCAAGTGCTGATTCAGTCCACATGATAAATAAAGGGGGATAGACCAAGCGGGCAAGAAATAAAGGCAAGAGAACAGCGTGTTCAATCCATAGATTTAGTGCACATTAGCTCAGACGGGCCAGTGAGCAGTACTCAGTGTCTCAGCCAATCAGAGGCAGAAATATATACCGGTATACATATTTAGAAAGAGCCTCCACTGGTGTCGGTGTTTACAGTGGTGAGGATCAGTTGTCTGTGCTGTGCATCAGCTTATTGATTGAGCAGCTTGTGTATGTCTGTGAGTGCACGAATATGTGTGTGTGTGTGTGTGTGTGTGTGTGTGTGTGTGTGTGTGAGGTTTCAGACTGAGGCAGAGCAGCTGTTGTAGAGTTTTTGCATACCCGGAGGTCCTGAGGTCGGTAACAGTGTGGCATTTCAGCCGGAGGTACTATCATGTGCACATGCATCTCTGCCTATCTGCGTTAAACATGGGATCTGAGACCTACAGTATATAGTAAGGCTATTGATGTCTCATACTACTCATAACAAGGTCTTTTGTTGGGTCAAGAGACTTTAAAGCATTTATCCATCTTTTATGGCTCCAAGGGACTTGGGCCCACGCACCTAAAGGCATCTACACCCAGAGGTTGAGTGATTTTTCTTTAGCTAAAAATACAACAAAAGATCCTCAGAGGGAGGAAATAAAATAAATAACCATTAGACCTGTGTGGGATAACACTAAGAAAAGTAGAAACAGTCAACCAGGCCATTTCAAGATTTGGTTCTACCAAGCAAACAGCTCTATAAGCAGTCCCCCTCCGTCAATCCCAAACCAGTCAGTCACAGCCCCAGTCCACCTCCTGTCCACAAACCATTGTGCTCCATCACTGGAGGGGAGTGGCTGACCGACTTGTCTGACATCTATGTAAAACACGTCATTGCAGCACAAGAGAATGAACAAAAGAGGGGTGTGACAGAGAGTGGAAGCAGACCAGATGATGCATGCCGGGTTTTAAGCATATGATCACTGGAGTGGTCAGTGTGTCTGATTCAGACCTGTGCCACTGCGTCTCTCCTGGTCATGTGATGTGGCTGCTTCCCCCTCCCCGCTGACTCCCCATGCCTTGCCTGACAGTCTTCTGTAGAGTTCTTGACATCGGCAGGGCCCAGCCTCTTCTCTGGCCTCTCACTCACCAACCTCTTACCCTGGAGAGACAGTTACTCATATTAGAGTATCATAACTGTAGCAATGTGCCTTGTAATGTAAGAGTGCCAGTCCTCATCATGTCCAAATTGTGCACAAGACTGATGATTATTTTGAGGGTACAAATTACTTAGTTGTTATGCAAAATATTAACAGAAATTCACATTCACAAATCTAAACATTTATTCTGGCTGTCTCACCTGTATACAGACCATTCCTGGACAGAGGATTTTGATATCGCTAGCACAAACCTAAGCTTTCAAACAGCTGCTTTATGACTACATTTTCAGCCATGCTAGTGTCTATCGGTCAGCCCATCACACTCCAGTCAACCAGACAAAATCCTGGGTTCGCCTAACTACATAAACTTAATATGGAATAACCGGGAATATAAGTCCAAACTTACATCTTGTTGTAACACACCACACAAAATAAAACCCCTCCCTCTCCCTTCCCAAGCAAAAAAAAGTTGAATCTCATTCAACTGTCCTTCCCGGCTCCCTTACAGTCAGGCAAAGATAACAAAAACTGAATTACAATTACAATTTATAACCCTGGAACAAACCCATAAAAATGTAACATATTAGATGTATTGAGTATATGACAGTGGTGATATTGATGTGTTTAATCATGAATTTTAAAAGCTCCTTTATATAATAACTTGTCACACAGTACAAAAGTGTGAAAGAATTGCATTTAAGTAAGTCTTTGAGGCCTCAACTGTAAGGGAGTTTCTGAAGTTTGCACAGTTCTATTTTAGTATGTTAATTCTCCTCCTTTTTAATATGCTTTTTGAAGTCAAGACTTGGCTCAAGAATGGCACATGTGTTTTGTCAATTTACACAGATGTCAGGAAAATCTTAGAACAGTTTGTATTTATTGGTTATGTACATTGGTAACTTACACTCTTCCCTACGATTGAGACAGGAGTCATTTAACAACATTCCCTTTGATCATTTTGTGGCAACATAATTAGTGTTCCCATGGGTATATAGGAGTCATCTGCATACATCATGATTTCAACATTATTGCAAACAGATGGAAGATGTGTTTATACAGCAAAGCAGTGGTCCTAGAATCGAGCCTTGTGGCACTCCCATGGCGCAAGTTTTGAGGGGTGATAATTTATTTCTTTTTTATTTAGAGCTGCTCCCACCACTCTTCTTCTGTTTGCTTTAATAACTTCAAGCAAGTAGCAGCATGTGGGTCCAGTTGGATATTTTTTGATGAATCTAAATTGCATAGGGTGTAAAAGGGATTCAAGGTGTTAGTCTCATTGACTACTCTCACATGTTGGTTGAATAAGCCATATTTAGCCATATTTTGTTAACTACACAATGAGTACATAGATTCATTAGAAAATGGTAGCACTGACTAAGTAATGGTTCTCAGGTAGACAGATATAATATGTGTGTAGTATAGAAATCTTAAATCACAAAATAAGTAAAGCACTTGCTGAGATGCAGATACACATACAGCAATCTCAACTGTAAAAGATCTGCTGTTGCTGAACACTTTCTCAGAGTAACATCAAAGCCTCAACTATTATGCTTAAGTTTATACAGGTCTTGTTAATAGTTTATGTTATAATCATAATATTTTCAATTCCATATCCTCAAATTGTGTCCGCTGTCTGACCAATTCTAGCTGTACAGTGATGGAATGCTTTCAACTCAAGAATGCACACTTTTGTATATGCATCAGCTTGTGGAATAATGTCTACGCTGCATATCCATCATTCTTAAGTGCTCCTGTCTTCTTTAAAAACTATCATGCTTTCAACATTACACCTATTAGTTGAGTCCTTATTACATTGCTTCTAGCTAGGTGTATTTATTAATGTGAATACATGTAAATGCTCCATATTTGTATAGTGCCTTTCTAGTCTTTTTGACCACTCAAAACGCTTTTACACTACATCACATTCACCATTCACACACTGGTGGAATAGCCACAAGGGGCAATTCGGGGTTCAGTATCTTGCCCAAGGACACTTCGAAATGCAACCCGCTCTACCTCCAGAGCCACAGCAACAAGGAATTGCTTCTGTGTTATTCTTTCATTTATTACTGTAAAACTACAGAGGTTTTGGGGTCTCCTAAATCATTTTGATTGGCACTGCAGTGTATTTACCTTTTTGCCAGCCATGGTGACCATTAGCTGCTTCCTGTGGCCTCGGCCAGCACCCTGCAGAGGACTTTCTTGCCCTCGGTCAGGGCCGGGTTCCTGCTGTCCTTTCCCAGCTGGTGAACTACTGCTTAATGGCTTTGTCACCACCACGCGGTTATCCTGCTGACCAAAGACAAGAACATGTTATAAAATATTCTTACAGTTTGTATTATGACACTTCTTAAGTCTGTCATCTTATTAGGAAAAACTCACACTGGTAGACTTGCTGATTGTGATGGTAAGATCCTCAGCTTTGCCCTTGCGGCTTTGTAGCGCCATTCCTTCCTCTTCTGCCCTTTTCCTGTCCTCCTCCACCTCCTAAATGCAACTCAATGAAAACAAATTAATTAGGAAGTCAGAAAGAGCAGAGCAGACCTGCATTTTTAACCTGATGATGACCAATGAAATTTTGGACTCCACAGAAGCGTCTGTGCCTGCAAGCACTTGTCCATACCTTGTACCTCTTCATGAGCATTTCATTCTTCCTGCGGAGAGCCTCGATCTTTTTGTCCAGCTCCAGGTCCCTCTCATGATCCTTCTTGGGCATCGTTTCACTGGGAGTCTGGGAAGATACATATCAGTACCTTCACATTTCAAAATTTGGTCTACTTTAAACTTCTGGGTATTGCATGCAATTTTAGAATACCAACATGTTAACTGAGTCTAGGATACAGATCCAAGAACAATTTTTTTTACCTTACTTTGTCAGGTTTTTCTACAAAACCTTTTTTCATTTAATAAAAGAAGCCACGGTTTACAAACACAAACAGCTGTATGAGAACTTACATAAAATAGTGTAATACTGATTCAATTAATATTTATTACAAAGACCAGATATTGCATGCTTTTGTTTTTCAATCCTTGTTACAATGGACACATTTAGGTCTGTACCAAAATAAATTTGATGGACTATTATTTCCAAATGTACTAAAAGTTTAACCAAAGTTTGTCTGTGTATAGCTGTCTCTTGTTTGTGTTTTTGAATGTACATGGCCTAAAAGTACATATAAAATGAAATTTAAAAAAGGAGAAAAAAGGAATATGTCCCTGTTTGTTCACACCACTGCGTGTGCTGCAGTAACACACAACACTAACAAACGTCCCACAGATATTGCATTTATTAAGAAGCTCAGTTACACATTGAAAATGCATAGAGCATCCTAAACATCTCAACGCGGTCAGTGCCTCCTCACACGACAAGAGGCCCTATACCGATTGTGCTCTCATGAAACGGTAACTAGGTGAGTGTTAACACTTCCTTTCTAGAAAATCTCTCTTTAACTTGCTGTACCAACTGCAAACATGTGCAAGAGAGCTGCAGAGGTTAAGAAATGTCCACACATATTCACAACAGGTAAAATTAGGATAATATTGCATCAACCATCTCCAACATAGATATCTCATTTCCTTTAACCTGCTGGAACTTAATGTTCCCTCTCCTATCTGGTCTGTGTAGTCTTTCTTAGGTGATGTGTGAGTGGGGAAAATGTGGTTCCTTTAGTTGGCTGTAGAGCAAAATAAAAAAACTCCGTTCTCTGCAGCACAATGCTTAAGAGAGTATGCCAACTTCTTTAAAGAAGAAGATCAATAGAGGTTCAGGTTCGGTGCATGACATGTCAGAGATGCCAAGAGGAAGCTGCAATAAAACCACTGCACTATAGGAGTACACTTATTCACTTCCTTGGCAGGAGTTGAGAAGATTGATATGAAGCTCATGTCCGTACCATAGACTGTAAAAGAGGCGGACGTAGCTCATTACACTCAGTGACAAAGTGTTTTACTGAGGTAATGAAGCAACGGATGGTTGCCACTTGGTCTGAAGGTATACATGAAGTTACAGCTAGAAACAAGTTAGCTTAGGGTAGCATACAGTCGTAACTTCCTGAAGTCTTGTCCTCATTGTGATGTTGCCAGGCAGCAAAAATAGTCCGGCACATAACCACCTGTAAAACCACAGCTCCACACAACTTTACAACAATTAATTTTTGTATGGATTAAACAAAATGAGTGAATTTATGAGTTTAAAAGGTGCTACTAGATAGATTGTGTTACCTTTGGACAGAGCGAGGATTGCTGTCTCCCCGTTTCCAGTCCTTGTGCTAAGCTAAGCTGACTGCTGAATTTAGCTTTATATTTAACGTACAGACATTGGAGTGGCGTCGACCTTCTCATCTAACTCTCAGCAAGAAAAAGAATAAGCATATTTGCCAATATGTTGAACTATTCCTCTAAATTGGTACCACAGTGGATGAAATGCCAGCACGATGGATCACAAGGCAGCTCCTGCCTAATTAATGCAGCATAATGTTGCAAAGACAAATGCCCCAGGTAATGAGATGATACGAAAAGGAAAAAGAAACTATTCTTAAGCAAACTGCTCACTTGCGTGCAGCTCGTAGTTTAAGCATGAAGAAACAGCAAAATGTAAGTTTATTCATGAGAGAAAGTGATGTGAAAGGCAAATATGTGCCAAAACTTTGAAAAGATGGTAGAGACTTATGAGTTTATGAGCTGTTTCATCCTTGCATCTGATGTTTGCTTATTATAGAGGAGGAGTGACAACAACGCTGTCAATTAGGAAAGTTGTCACTAGCTGCTTGTTAAAACGGTGAAAAAATATAATTCATTTTAAACTATCCTTTTCTCCACACTCTATTATTCAGCTGGGTCAAACCTTCTTGACAGAGACAGGAAGTAGACCTGCCAAAGTGACTCAGTCATCCTTCACTGTTGCCCCAGTGACGACAAGACAGTCAAGGCTACTTATATGTGATATTACTAGCACA
Organism: Micropterus dolomieu; assembly: GCF_021292245.1. Taxonomy (NCBI): domain Eukaryota; kingdom Metazoa; phylum Chordata; class Actinopteri; order Centrarchiformes; family Centrarchidae; genus Micropterus; species Micropterus dolomieu. The sequence continues at coordinate 19,262,872 of NC_060160.1, forward strand.
GAATGATGACTCATGGCTAGTGAGCGCACAAAGACCATCACATCTTTTGTGCTTTTTCCATCGCCGCCGCTGTTACGCCTGCAAAGAATTGCTGCCACTGATAAGATGTTGAACAGTTTGAGTTCAACAACCACGCTCTAGTCAGTCTTTTTATAAGAGCGATCAGACGTTATTTAAATGTACGACGACAGCACAGACCTTTCGTAAAACAACAAAAGCTACACATCCTGAAGGCAGTTGTGCCTAACCTGCAAAGACACAGTGAGCTTCAGAAAAGTTTAGACTCACTCAGAGAGACAGCAAGCTGGAAAGTGGCTACCTCACGGCTTCTAGTTGTCAGGGTATCCAAACACAACAGACCATGAGGACATACCACCAAGAATAGTCGCAAGGGAGAGACACGCTGCCGGCTCTGAATCTCAGCGAGGCCAATGGCGGAGACTGAAGTGAACGCCGGCTTCCACAAACCAAAGTGGGGAGACTCTGTGCGTGGATGGTACCCCTCTGGGTTCTGCTGGCCAGTTCTGTGATTGTGCAGCAGCAAGGCTAACATGCACACATACACACACACACAACTACAATACACACCAAGCCGTTGTGGGTCTGCCAGCGGACAGCACCCATGCCCGAACAGGCAGGCAAAGGGGAGAAGGGGGCCCTGCAGAGAGAAAGCTGCCAAAGCGTCCTCCCCACACAGCGTTCCTGCCTCCTACAGGAGCTACAACAGGAGCCAGAGACCCAACTGAAACGCATGTAGCCACAGCTAAATCTGCGACAGAGCTGAACAAGAAGAGGGGGAACCTAATACCAGAGTGACAGAGCTGGGAAGAGAGAAGGGGAGGAGAGAGAAGGGACTCACGGGTCTTTCCATGTCAGCAGTGAGAGCTGGGCTGGGTCCAGGCGCGAGGCGGCAGAGAGGGCTTTCTAGAGTCGACGATCATGCCTCGACTACAATGAGCCAAGTTGGGCAAGCAGCCAAGACGTCTAACAAATGCACAGAGCTCCCCTGTTAACGGATTTCACAGCACCCATCCGCATGTCCTCTCCCTCTCTCCCTCTCTCTCTCTCACCAATCCTCCCACCCTCCTGCACATATGCTCTCTCACTCCCTCTCGCCTTCTAAAGCACTTGCTCTTTCCCCTCCTCACTTATCCTCTGCTCAAAGCATGCTAGTAAAATCCTGTCACCCTGCCGACAACACACTGAATTTTAAATTAGGCCCAAATTAGCACTTTTGCTTAACTGACACATTAACATATTTTTTCTTCTGTGTATGATATGTTGTGTCATCATATGCTTGGCAGCAAAATAGCCATATATAAGGGATATGTGGTTGGTTACTGACTTCTGATAGGGGATCCTCATTCACAATATGGCACAATATAAATCCACACAACAAAAATGAGATGTGTGTGTCGTTTGTTCTCACTGTGGATTCACCAGCTGCGTCTCCTACGAGCTCCAGACTACATGTTTAGAGTACTAAACAAGCTTCCTAAAGACTGGGGGGGGGGGGGGTTCCCACAACACTTCATGCACGGTACGCTGCCAAATCTGAGAGCTAATGGCATGCAGAAAACTTGCAGCCTGGCAGACAAATGCCACAAGCGTCTCAAGGAGAGGTGAAGTCAGTCATTGACTCAGAGTCAGTGCTCTGCAATTTCTAGATCATTATGGAAACAAACACATCTTTTACCAGTCTGAGCTACATAGTCCACATAGCTTACATTCTACTTAGATCAACCCTGCTAATGAGCAAAAGCTGTTTACAAAATATATTTGCCTGCAAGTATTTGAGTTATTTTAGAATTAATGCCTAAGAAGTTTGTGTTTAAATTTGTGTATGCCTCTAACACGTTAATACCTGGAAAGTATTGTACTACATGGTGAACTAAGTTGTTGAGTTTTTAAACATGTCATTAGTTTTATTAACAACAATTGCTTGTGAAGTGAGTAGTAGTTACATTTTAATTATTATAATTTAAGAGTTAATTAACAGATATATCAATTAACAAGACTAAGAACCTAGCTACAAACGCCATTATGCTAACATGTCCACAGTGACAAAGCTAACATGTTTATGTGTAGCAGGTATAATGTTTAGCGTGTTAGCATGTTATTGCTAACATTCGCTAATTTGCACTAAATACAAAGAACAACTAAAGCTGATGGGAATATTATTAGTCCTGCAGGTATGTGATCAGAGTAATGTTGTGTAGTGTTATGGCTGGCAGGCTAATTTTAAACATAATGTTATCCTTCTTCTCACAAATGCAGGTGACTTTCCATTATTGGGTTTATTTATATCATAGTTATATAGTTGATTCTGCTGTTTTGCCTTGAGCATAATACCATATTCATAATCTTTACTTCCCTCCGTCCATCCATAGCAGGGGGGCTGGAGCCAATCCCAGCTGGCACTGGGAGAGAGTCAGGGTACTACAGGTTGCCAGTCTATCCCAGGGCTAAAAACACATGAAAGCTTACATTGACACCTGACATTATAAGAGTAATTTAGAGTCTCCAATTTACCTGACTTTCATGTCTTTGGACTGTGGTAGGGAACATGCGCACCTGGAGAGAACCCACACAGAAGGGCCCCCGGGAGGCCCCAGCCAAACCAAAGACCGTCTGTGAAGCAACAGAACTAACGTTGGGCTACTGGGCTGCAGCTATGCTGCCTTCTTGCCATTTTCCCCACAAGTTACATTAAAAAACTGCTATTATTTAGATATTATTTTTTGTTTAGATAGATCAGTGAGGCATCAGTAAAGACTGTACCGACCTCCACATTAGCTGGATTCACCGTCATCAAGCTAAAAGCAGCGACAATTGCACATTAAGTCCCCAATGTGGCGCCAAATCCTTTGTCACATGGAGCCTCCAAAATATGAAGGAGAGGCCAATAGGACGCCTGTCTTATTGCTTTCCTAGAGCTGATGCACAAGCTAACTGACTGCTGTAACCCACAAGTACAGGCAGCTACAGAAGAAGAAAGACAGTCCACTTCAAGCAGTGTTCAACAGTTCAGCTGTGCTGTAGGTATCCTGTAATACAGACAACAAACAGCATTGTGTGGGTGGAGCATCTTTACTTAAATCGATATTATGGGCTGATATAAGCCAGTTGTGGTTTTTAGAAAAAAAGAAAAGATCTAATGTGAAAATAAGATATAATAAATAATATATAATAAACACAACTAATATTTTCAAAATGAAAACTTTAACTTAAATTTAAATTTTTATGTTTCTAACTAAAATCTACTGGAGAATAATAAAACAATAATGCAATGAAAAATGCAATGAATGAACAAAATCCAAAAAAAGATGTGGGTATTATATAATTAAACAGCATCTGCATTGTAAAACTTTTAGTGTCAGTTTTATATAATCAGAAAATCATTTGCAATTTATTTTTCATTTATGAGGTCACCACTAGGGGCCCCTGTTCACCATAAACTGATAAACAATCCTCTCTTTTTTTGGTTTTGATGGTAAAATCTGGATCAAAAAAGCTGATCATCATTTAAATAGATCTGTGAATTTTTCAGTGAAAGATCAGGGAAAACAAAATGAAAATAAAAAGAATTGCTTGTTTTGCCAGCAGTGGAGTATGCTGGCTGTGGAATGAATAGCAATGATCTCATTCAGGCTTTATTTACTTGTGTCTGGTTTCCACTTCCAACTGTTTATTGTTATTATAACCTGATTCAGTGGAATGACTATCTCAGGTCATAAAGGTGCAATTTTCAACATTATGAGAAACACTGCAGCTTTAAAACAGATGCAGCACCTTCACTTGAATGAACATGATTTGACAGCATTTTTTATATGGAAGGTTATTTCACACAAGTTAGGTATGCACTAAACTTTCAAGTTTGTGCATGTTTACATGAAAACTAGTGCTGAGACGCTCCTTTGCCTGAGTCACACAGCCTATGTATGCCAAGCATTGCTGAGTTATTGCACAAATCTAAATAAGGCTTTTTGATCATCATGTTTGATATGACAAAGAGTTATAGTTCTGAAAACAAAAGACAGATTGTTTTAGGTCATATTAATTTGGCTGTCTGCTGCTTTTGCCCATCAGATGTCAGCCACCCACAGATACAGGGACAGAAAGTAATTTATTTAACTCAAACTAATAAACATATGAATGAACTGGTGGGGTGTGTGTGTATGAAGGAGAGACATCAGTCATCTCAGAGGTGTTGTAGATGAGTGTAAATCTATGTATGTGTAATGCATGTTGGCTGGTGCTGCAAAATCAAGCAAAGGAAGAAAGCTGAGGTTGATGCAGTAGGCCCGCTGACAGAGAGTGAGACCCCCAGAAGGGCAGTCCTTTATGGTTGAAGCTAAGAAGTCCAGCCCAGATGAGCAAGAACAAGCAAGCGACCCTCTCAGCTCCGCCTGCAAGAGACTCCCAGAATCTGCAAAACAGGCAGGCAGAGTGGGATGGGCTATCACATGTGTTTGTCTGTCCTTGAATTCAGTATCTGGCTCACCTCATGTGACGTTTAACATCAGGTTTTATATAATTGCCAGAAGACAGTGAAAGGTGTGTCCTTGATTTATGATCTGTAATATTAAATATCTGTATTGGAGTATTTTCATAGTATGGTATTTCTTGTTTAACTTTAGTAAACTATCTCAATCCTCCAACCACTCATTATCAGTAACGATTTAGAGATTCTACATTTGGTTTATCCATAGTTATGCCGCCACTGTCGGCCTACTGTACCCTTCAGAACATGTTTGCATGATACAGGTTTACCATGAGGAATAATTACATAAATGCATCCATAACAATGATGCCTTACTTGTAACATGTAAGACCAATAGGCCTACCTAGCACTGGTGTCGACATGTCAACATTAATGGGTTAAAAAGCCTGTGACATGCAAGAAAATGCGGGCTTGCCTCCAAGGAGTTGAAGTGCATACACTCAACAGTAATTCGCAGTAGGCCTATCAGGATAAGTTCCCCCGGGAACAGTGTGACTTTTATAATTATGCTGGAATGTACTTCTTGACTCGTGGTTGAAACCTGTTCCTGCATAGCAGTGATCATTTTATAATTTTAACCAAATTAATTCAGTTGCCTATAAAGTACCTGGACCACCTTCACAGTGAATATTTGCAGGTATATTTGGCATGTTAACAGTGAATTATCAGCTGAATACACTGACTATGAACATTTTCTAAATGTGTTCAATATAATCATTTGATGTAACGGAATCCGGGCAGCATGTTATCTTTCCCCTGCAACATACACTGTTGAGCAAACAAGGAAATGGCTGTGCCTGAAGGTGATTTTTCAGAGAAAAGGTTTGCAGATACAGCGTCAAGTTAAGGGTGGGCCAGTTGTCATCATAGTCACCCCTCTGGTTACGCCCCTGCTCTCAAGTGTCTGTGAATGTTCTTATATTAATGTTTAGAGGTGGAACAGTCAGTTGCTCTCACATGGAAAAACACTGACTGGCCACACCCACAATCACACCTGTCCTACATCTATCAGTCACATTTCACAACTTGTGTGCAACAATAACACACCCACATAATGTCGTACAGCCCCTTATAAATACAGACTGAACACACACATTAGACACAATTCTGGATTTTTGCACCAGGTATGTAATGGTTACTGCTGATTATTTGTAATGACTGCTAGAAATGTAATGATTCAGATTTTTAAGATTCTTCCTTTTATTTGTTTGCCCAGGAAAATACTTTGTACTGCCCTTGTCAACAAGACAAAATGAGTGAACGTAAGTCTCTTTGATTATTTGTTAAGAATGCTTTAGAATAGTTTTCTGCGCAGAACTTTGAACAATATCTAATTATTATCGTAGGTTGAGAATGCTGTGCTTTAGTGCATTGGTGCAGTTAAAATACTAATTGTACTTTATTCTATTTGTATGCACACATTTTAATGCATCTTGCACTTGGTCATTTACTTCACATTTGAGAGCAGTAGGTAAAATCTTATCATAAACGCTTTAAATGTTTTAATGGATTATTTCCATTTTGCCATTTCAAACTGTCCCGTGCAACCTCTTTTGACACATTTGGTTTTTAGTTACTTAATTTCTGACTTTATTTTTGTTCTCTCCATCACAGCCGGCAAAAAGGTGAGTCAGTTTGTTTCATTATAGTTCCTTTAGACCTGTGACTAACAGCGTGAAAACATGTGTACTCATGATGCGGTTTCCCTCTCAGGACATTAAGGCAAAGAAGCCAGAGGCGGCGGAAGGACACTCAACATCTGGGTCAGATGGAGTAAGTCATCTTTCATCTTCCTGAAGAGTGCTTAATTAAAAATAATTAAAACTATACAGGCGTTTCTCTGCCTGTATTTTAAGAAAATGCATCAATCATTGTGGTTGTGGTTGTTTACAGGGGAAAAAAGAACATGGAAAGCCACAAGGAAAGGAACCTGGAAAGGAACACGCAAAGGAACCTGGGAAGGAAAAGGGACATGGACATGGAGCACCCCGTGGTGGTCACAAATAAATGATCCTTTAATCGCCATTCTGTGATAATGATTGTAAAGAATTAAATGCATCTCTAATAAAATAATCCAGAAAAAGACAAGACTGATTTATTGTTTATTCACATATATAACACAATTATCCAGAGCAAACGCATGGAAACTTTTATGGCTCCATTCACAACTCAACAAATCTAAAGCTTCTATAATTTAAGTGTGGTAAACATGCGTTGTGTTTGTTATGAATTTTCAGCCATGTCAGCAACATCATGTGGCAAACAAATGTTTGGAGGATTTCTGCATAGGATGAACTGGTTACATTGGTGAAATAAAATGCAATAAAAGTCAGGGTGATAATACAAATCAATCAGCACCTAGACCAAAAAATACACTTTCTGAAACATGGCTCAAAGCAACATCTCAGATAATAAATGTTCTATGTAGATCTAATAGCTGCTCCAGGGGTGGAGTTGTGGCCATCTATGTTTCCTCTGTACTTGTATCTAAGTTAATCATAAGTCAAGCCTCTACATTTTTAATGCGCTTTTCTACATGTTTTATGCAAATACTGTAAATGTATAACTATTGGTAGGATAGGCCATCCTCTTCGCTTGCAGAGTCCTTTAATTGCCTGATCTTCACCATAAATTTCATTTCTTGTAGAAATTAAATCATTTTAGGTCATTTCAATAAAAACTAGTTAGATAAATCATTGGGAAAAAAAATCACTGTAAATACAGATTATGAGCCACAAATACACTGAACAAAATTATAACTGCAACACTTTTGTTTTTGCCCCCATTCATCATGAGCTGAACTCACAGATCTAAGACTTTCTCTATGTACACAAAAGGCCTATTTCTCTCAAATGTTGTTCACAAATCTGTCAAACTCTGTGTTAGTGAGCACTTCTCCTTTGCCGAGATAATCCATCCACCTCACAGGTGTAGCATATCAAGATGCTGATCAGACAACATGGGTATTGCACAGGTGTGCCTTAGGCTGATGCTGCTGTTGTATAGAACACAAAATATACACAAGTTGCCCATCAGCAGCCATGTGGGCAAAGCAAATTAATTATTTACAGAGGTCAGTGTCTGTGTGAAAAACAGTTGTTGAACAAGGCAGAGTCACTATCTGTTTTGATAGGGGATCCTTATTCACAACATAGCACGATATAAATCCAGACATCACATCTGCGTGTGTTGTCGCATCAAAGTACGGCACCACCGTCATCAAGCTAACAGCAGAGGCAGCAGCAGATACAAACGGCAATTGCACATCATGTCCACAACGTGGCGCCAAATCTATGTCACAAGGAGCCTCCAAAATATGAACGAGGTCAAGAGGCCACCTGCCTCCCAGCCTGCTTTCCTAAAGCTGATGCAGAAGCTAACCGTAACCTACACATATACAGGCAGCTACAGACACCGAAGAAGAGAGACAGTCCACTTCCTGCAGTGCTCAACACATCAGCTGTGCTGTAGTTATCCTGTAATATAGACTGCTCTGTGATACGACCCAGATATTTAGTATGAATCTGCTGTTCAGTCACCCTGTGTGGCTTTTTGGTCAAAAATATCAAGGTGACTCAAAAAGTGTTGACAAAGCAATTTTAACTCCACTTACTTGCTTGCCCTGGAGCTTTTGATTGTATCCCCTGGTCCTCATCACCAGATTGAGTTTTCTCATTAGCCATGCTGGAACTGTAGTTGTTTTTCCATGTTATCTCACCTGTTCAGCTATAAAATATTTCACAACAAATTGTCATTGTGTGGGGAGAGCATCTTTACTTAAATCAGATATTATGGACAGATATAAGCCCATTGTGGTTCTCAGAAAAAAAAGAAACAAATGCAAAACTAATGCAATATAAATGATATATAATAAACACAACTAATATTTTCAAAAACAAAAACTTTATCTATTTTATTTTCTTAATTCAAATCTACTTGGAATAAATTAAACAATAATGCAATGAAAACAGCATTTTCAGTGTAAACATTCTAGTGTCACTGTTTTAAATCATCTGCAATCTTCCCCATTTTTTCCCCCTTCACTTTGCTTGTCATGGGCCGCTGTTCACTGTATACTGACTACAGTGTCCTCGTTTTCTGGATCAAAAAAGCTGATCATCATTTACATAGAAAGGCCTTTGAGTATTACTCAGTGAAAGATAAGTGAAAACTAAGTGAGCTTGACTAAAAGTGAAGTGAAGTGAAGTGAGTGAACAGCAATGACCACACTCATTCAGGCTTTATTTACTCACATCTGGTTTCCCCTTTCAGCTGTTTATTGTTATTATAACCTGATTTAGAGATGAATGATTATCTAAAATCACAAAGGTGCAATTATAGACATTATGAGAAACGCTGCAGCTTTAAAACAGATGCAGCACCTTCACCTGAATCAACATGATTTGACAGCATTTTTATAAGGGAGGTTATTTTCACACAAGTTAGGTATGCACTAAACTTTCAAGTTTGTGCATGTTCACATGAAAATGAGTGCTGAGACATTCCTTTGCCTGAGCCACACAGCCTATTTAGGCCAAGCTTCTTTGAATTAGTGCACAAATCATCATCAGGTTTGACATGACAAAGAGCTGAATATCAAAATACAAGAAAACAACATTTTTAGACATGTTTGCGCTTCAGAAAACAGAAGACTGATCGTTTCGGGTCACAATAATTTGGCCGTCTACAAAACTCCCCTTCACCCATCAGACTTCATGAGACCGGTTTGTTGTCCTCTAGTGCACTTACCTGGATCACCTCATGTGATGTTTTTTACGAATGACTTAAGACAGAAAGGTGGAGCCCAAGGGATGTAATTATTGTAAATACCCAAACAGACAGTGAGGTTGGTATTACTACTGTTGCAGTTTGAACCGGTGGTGACTGGTTACAAACAAACACGTGTAGGCTACAGCGTTGGGATGACCTCAATCACTCATGGTACTACTTTTGCATTTACATTTCTTGTTAGAAAGTACATTTACACAAGTACTTTAAGTATAATGTTGAGATACTTGTACTGTTCTTGTTGTATGCTACTTTACATCTACTAAACTACATTTCAAAGGTAATTATTGTAGTATTTACTATTTTTTTTCATTATTTAATTAGAAGTTTATTTGAAGAAAAATATTTTACATGTAAAACATATGATAAGCTTTGAAAATGTTACCAACAGTATATACATTTGTTAAAATTAACGATCATAACTAGAAAAACATTAAAATGTTACACACAGTACTGCATTGGTGATAATGATCCACTAACATGACACTCCTAATAAGACCACTACTGCGTACGGGTATGGGTGTGTACCTAAAAGGGTACCATTTATTGCTAGTCTATTTTTGTGTACCCTGCAAGACATAAAGGTACCTTTAAACTACAGTGGGGCCAAAAAGTATTTAGTCAGCCACTGATTGTGCAAGTTCTCCTACTTAGAAAGATGAGAGAGGTCTGTAATTTTCATCATAGGTACACTTCAACTATAAGAGACAAAATGAGAAATAAAAATCACATTGTAGGATTTTTAAAGAATTTATTTGTAAATTATGTTGGAAAATAAGTATTTGGTCACCCACAAACAAGCAAGATTTCTCTCACAGACCTGTAACTTCTTCTTTAAGAAGCTCTTCTGTCCTCCCCTCGTTACTTGTATTAATGGCACCTGTTTGAACTCGTTCTCTGTATAAAAGACACCTGTCCACAGCCTCAAACAGTCAGACTCCAAACTCAACCATGGCCAAAACCAAAGAGCTGTCGAAGGACACCAGGAAGAAAATTGTAGACCTGCACCAGGCTGGGAAGAGTGAATCTACAATAGGCAAGCAGGTTGGTGTGAATAAATCAACTGTGGGAGCAATTGTAGCAATTGTAAGAAAATGGAAGACATACAAGACAATTGATAATCTTCCTCTATCTGGGGCTCCACGCAAGATCTCATCACGTGGGGTCAAAATGTTCATAAGAACAGTGAGCAAAAATCCCAGAACTACACGGAGGGACCTGATGAATGACCTGCAGAGAGCTGGGACCAAAGTAACAAAGACTACCATCAGTAACACACTACGCCGAGAGGGACTCAAATCCTGCAGTGCCAGGCGTGTCCCCCTGCTTAAGCCAGTACATGTCCAGGCCCGTCTGAAGTTTGCCAGAGAGCATATGGATGAAACCAAAATAGAACTTTTTAGAACCTATGATGAAAATTATAGACCTCATCTTTCTAAGTAGGAGAACTTGCACAATCAGTGGCTGACTAAATACTTTTTGGCCCCACTGTATATACAGTAGTACGATAATGTACCCATTTAAAGGGTAATATGTCCTATTAAGGGCACCACCCCAGCGAAAAGCTATTCTGGATTTTAAGGAGACAAATGTACCAGAATTCTTTACACAATAATTGCTTTTTGACTGTTTATTATAACACTATAACATCCACTGATCTAACAATTCTACCTAAACCCCAATGTGAAACTACAGGATACATTGAACAATAGACACTTTTTATACTCCTTCGATTTGTCCCCCGTCTGTATGAACAGGAAAAAATTCAACATATTTAGACAGAATACCTCAATGAAACCCAAACCAACCGTTGTCTGTTAACTGTGACACGGTAAGCGTGGAAATGATTGTCAAAAGAGCAAGGAAATAAGTTTCCCACACAACACCCAAAAAGTCTCAACATACTTAATTTTCAAGAATGAAGGGATGGCTTCTGTGTGTACAAGACCTACAACAAAAACATCCCCAAGGGCATATTTGACAACATTAACAGATACAGATGACACATGCAAAATCGTGATAACTGAAAAATCTATTTTAATTAACTCCTCCAAAGCCGCATGTCCGATCGACACCAAATTTGGTACGGATAATCTCTGGACCAAGCTGATAAAAGTCTGCAGAGGAAATTTTGATCTGACAAAAAATGTTGCAATTATATGCTAACAAATGTTTGCGGGAAGTGATGTCATATTTTACGTTTAGAATGGCCGATCATACCAAATTTGGAGCAATAATGTGGGACACCCCCCTGAGGGCCTGTGCAAAATTTTGCACCAAGGCACATTTTGCCTCATAACTACGCGCCATTACGTCGCACATTCACAAACCTTATGTCTACGTGTTTGGGGGATACTGCCGATTCGTATGGTATAGGACACGCCTCTGTGCGATGACGTTTTCATTTGGCTAAATTGCGAAAACTGTAAAACCTATTTTAATTAATTCCTCCGAAGCGGCAAGTCCGATCGGCACCAAACTTGTCACCGACAATTACATTTACTCATTTGGCAGACGCTTTTATCCAAAGCGACGTACATTTGAGGAACAACATACAATCATTAACAAAGCATAAAATACAGCACGAGATCTACAACTGACAATACATATTAATAAAAGCAGTAATAAATACTAGTAAGCGCTAATGGCACATATCGCATCAATGGGAATACCTAGGGAAAGAAGTTAGAGTTAAAAAGTGCAATCAACACAAGATAATTGTAGGGGACAGAAGAAGAAGAGCACAGGAAGTGCATGTTAGGAGTTAGAGGTGTTATAAGTGTTCTCGGAAGAGATGAGTTTTCAAGAGCTTCTTGAAGTTAGAGAGGGACGCCACTGCTCTGATGGCATGTGGTAGCTCGTTCCACCATCGTGGTGTCACAGATGCGAACAGCTGGGACTGGGATTGCTTTGTGTGAAGGCGGCTTTCGTTGGAGGAGCGTAATGGCCCGAGAAGGAACGTAAACTTGTATTATGGAGTTTAGGTAGGTGGGCGCAGACCCAGTAGTCACTCTGTATGCAAGCATTAGTGACTTGAATCTGATTCTGGAAGCCATGAGTAGCCAGTGGAGGTCACACAGCAATGGAGTGACATGCGTCCTTTTGGGCTGATCAAAAACCAGACCCCTGCTGCATTCAGAACCATTTGTAGGGTTTTCACAACACAAGCTGGAAGACCTGCTAGGAGGGCATTGCAATATTCGAGGCGAGAGGTAACCATGGCCTGTACCAGAAGCTGGGTGGGACATTGAGTGAGGTAGGGCCTTATTTTTCTGATGTTGTATAGTATATAAAAGTGCAAAATAATTTCCTTGAGTCAGTGGCACTGCTTATTCTGTCATTATAGAACACAGTTTTGGCAGCACTGATGCTTGCTGAGAAGGAAGATGGGAGCAGTTGGTAGCCCTTAAGGTCGGCAGGGTCTTTGGTTTTTTGCCATTTTCTTTCAGCGGCTCTGAGATCAGCACGGAGCCCACGGATGGTATCAGTTAGCCATAATCTCTGGACTGAGTTGATGAAAGTTTGTAGAGGAAAATGTTGATCGGCGAAAAAATGTTCCAATTATAACCTAACAAATGTTTGCGAAAAAAGCTAAAAAAAGGATGTGATGTCATATCTTAGGTTTGCAACGTCCGAACTACACCAAACTCGGGGACCTTATCTGGCACGCCCTCCCGAAGGGCTGTGTGAAATTTGTTGTGAATCTAGACGGCGCTGTTATTCGTATATGAAATACCACTACCATAGACATGCATTCATTTTATATCTCCGTAACCGCAAGTCCCTTTGATGTCAAACTCTGGTCGCTTATTCGTCGCGGGTCCCCGAAGCCACAGCTGAGCGCCCGGGTCAACTCACGCGGCCTCCGCTGGGCGAGGGGTACGGCTGGCGGTTCTAGTTTATTATTAGTTTTATAATTGTGGATTTTATTGTTGTTTTTAGTGTGTGTATCTTGTTATGTGTTGTCAGCCTTTTTTATCCAATTCTGCAATCTTTATGTGTCTCTGTTTTCTGTAAAGTGTACTGGAACCACACAGCTGGTGATTTTACACTTTAAATAAATTTGACTTGACTTGACCATTGAAAGACAACCGCCCAATCATATATGAGCAGAGATGCTGTTCACATGAAATAGTTGCTAGAGCAGCTTTAATCGTGTGCTCTACTTCATTAAGACTGAAAGTGAAGCCCTCTGTGGAGAGCATCTTAAGGTCAGGGTTGTAATAGTACTTTCAAGCCCTCTTTCACATGTGAATGGTGAACCATTAAAGCTAAGTGAATGTGACTCAACTTTGAGCGATATTTTCCACTTATGTTCCCAACTGTATAATAAAAAGCACAGATTTTATACTTATTTCTTTTAGCTCCAAGTGGGTTTACAATTTCAAATTTATCTTCATAAAAATGAAGTGTTAGAGCTTGAGGATTATCTTTGAAAAATGAGTGCTCTTTAAAGTACATGCCATCACCGTAGTCTCAGAACATCATCATCTCAGTTTCTGTGGTTATCCAAAACAACCTGTTCCCACACATCATCTACACAGCAATATTTTTTAATAGCTGTGTGATTGGAACTTAAGTACCAATTTTCAATCCTGCATTGTCTCTTACAGTGTAACTGATTTGTTCTGTCAAGTCCATTTTTGATTTGCAGTGTTCTTTTATTATGTATGGTGACCCAATTGAATCGCATGCTTTCTGAAAAAATCTGATGTAGACAAAACTTGCTTGTGTGTGTTCAACTAGTTCTTCGGATGTTTCTTCAGGTGATTCAGAGCATTACAAATATTGTTTTTGTTTTTTACGATAAACATGCCGCCTAAAAGAATGATACTTGGAAAAAGCCGACTGGCAGTAACTTATCCCACAAGTTATGTTGAAATGAGGTTCGTGGGCATGCACAAGTCCAATATGCCGAATTAGCTTCCATAGAGTCAAGGTCCTTTTTGAACATTTCGAACACTGATGCAGTCCAGGCAGTATCAGTAAAATACATCCAACCCAAGCCCACAACAAGCACATTGCGGCAAACCCCTCTTACCGGCGGAATCGCAGGTGTCCTGTAGGCAGAGCTGCTGAATCACTAAAGGTGTCTGGTCTGAACGGCAGGGCTTGTCATGGATGGGGTCATCAGGTAAAAGGTCATCATGTTTTCAAATTTAAAAATAAATAAACAAAGGACAAAAGGACAGGTGCTCAAGCACCCATGGCACCCCCTCTGGAGGGGTCTGGTGAGGTGCATACGCAGAGCCCAAAGGATACTAAAGGACAGCACCCACCCATCCACAGCCTGTTCACCCTGTTGCCTTCTGGGAAGAGATATATTAGTTTCTGCTGCTGCACCACCAGACTGCAGAGCAGCTTTTCCCCCCAAGCTATCAGACTTTTAAACTCAAATTCATCCTCAGCACTGCTCTGCTGAATATAGTTTATTTCTGCTTACCATTTTTATAATTGCTTTTTTATTACTGTACATTGTCTGACAAATAAACCTACTTAGTAACTAGGGCTGACCCCAAATAGTCGAAGATTCGATGCTTCGATAGGCGGAGCCTGTTTCAACTGTCAATTTCACAGTCGAAGCTTCACAGCGAAACAAGGATCATGCCATTTTGGCGATATGGGGGTGCTCAACGTCTGATTTTCCATAGAACTACCAGTTTTCTCCCAATAAGTAAATGTACAGCCTATTACAATATACATTTTGACGTTTAATGCTGTAAATAAACATGTAAAAAGAAGAAAAAAAAAAAACACTTCCAATAAATGTTTTTAAAGTGCGTGAATAAATCCAAAATTCTAACCCTAACCCTGGGTCGTCAGTGCGCATGAGTAGGCGTATGTGTAGTGGCAGGAGGAACACTTGCTGAAGATGGAGTCCCACCTTCAATGGTGTTGTGCGGAGTTGTCCGCACCTCGCGGGACTTCCGGGTTATTCCGTGAGGAACCGTGACGAGAGAGAGAGAGAGAGAGAGAGAGAGAGAGAGAGAGAGACTTTGTAAATCCCTTAGTCGGGGACAGCCCTATAAGTAACATTTGTTTAATCCACAGTTATGCTACTGTAGGCCTACTGTACCCTTCATAACCTGTTTGCATCAAACAAGTTTACCATGAGGCATGATCAAATAAATGTATAACAATGATCCCTTACTAGTAACATGTAAGACTAAAATGCAGCCCTGCCTCATAGGCGTTTAAGTGCATACACGCCCACAGTAATTTGAAGAAAGATTTTAAGATCACCGGGAAATTTTCGGCACTAGTACAGGCAGCAGTGTGGCTTTTATAATATTGCTGGAATGTGCCTCCTGTCTCATGCTAGAAATCTGTTGCAGCATGAGACTTAAAATGTAATCCGGGCAGCATGTTACGTTTCCCCTACAACATACACTGTTGAGCAAATAGAAAATTGCTGTGCCTGAAGGTGATTTTCGGAGAAAAGATTTGGCAATTCAGAACAATTTTAAGGGTGGGCCAGTTTTAATCACAGACACCCCTCTGGTTACGCCCCTGCTCTCAAGTGTCTGTGAATGTCCTTATATTAATGTTTAGAGGTGGAACTGTCAGTTGATCTCAGGTGGAAAAACACTGACTGACCACACCCACAAGCTTACCTGTCCTACATCCGTCACAGCATTTCACAACTTGTATGCAGTACTAACACACCCACGTCGTCTCATACGGCCCCTTATAAATACAAACTAAACACACACATTAGACACAATCCTTGATTTTTGCACCGGGTATGTAATGGGTACTGCTGATTATTTGTAATGCAAGTGTAATGTAATGATTCAGATTTGAAAGAGCCTTCTTTTCATTTGTTTTCCCAGGGAAAAACTTTGTTCTGCACAGAAAAAATGAGTGAACGTAAGTCTCTTTAATTATGTGTGCACAGATTTTGACTGCATCTTGTACTTCACTTGGTTTACTGCACATTTGAGAGTAGGTCAGCAGTAGGTTAGTAGCTCCAATCTCACCTTAGGGTTTGGTGTTTGGCATAATATAATAATTGCTTTTAATTTTTTAATGGCTTATTTCCTTTTGTTATTTAACCGAGGGTCAAACCTTCTGTCGGGGGGGCGGCTAAATATAGATTGAAAATATATTGGCCTATGTAATATATTTAAAAACACCTGACCAGATGTGTAAACCACCAGCAACAGTGACACACTGCTTAATATTTAACATGTACATCAGTGGTGCTGCGATTTAAACATCCTGTGTTTTACCTGTGTGGTGGACCAAAATGTTGGCACGTGCTCGCTAGCATTGCACAGCTGTTGTGTATCGAGCATCCAGTGTGTTTGGAGTCAGTTTAACACTGAATATCGAGGGGAGAAAATTAGCTTCCTTTTAGCTTTTAGAGACATTTGATGACTGGTTAATAAAAATTTCCATTTTTCATACAGCCTATTGGGGGAGGGGGCATGACCCCCCATCCCCTGCCGTGATTTAGCGCTAGTATTCCCAGGAATTCAAATACAGTACTTCACACAACAACTGAAAGTAAATCAATTGTGTTCATTGTCAAAGATAATTTAAACAATAGGAAAAGACCACTGTCTGTGTTGAGATTTTATTATTCCGTGGTGCAATAAGATCATAATTTTTTTTAAAGGCACCATTGGCTTAAATTGAACTAAAATTGCATTTTCATGTCAACCGTCCATTTGCAACCTTTTTTGATACATTTGGTTTTAGTTCATGTGTAATTTTTTTTGTCAGTTTGCACATTTTTGACTTTGTTTTTTGTCTTTCTATCACAGCTGGCAAAAAGGTGAGTCAGTTTTCTTCCTTACAGTGCTTTAGACCTGTGACTAACAGCATGAAAACGTGTACTCAAAAAGCTGCTTCCCCTTTCAGGACGGGAAGGGAAAGAAGCCAGAGGCAACGGAAGGACACTTAACATCTGAATCAGATGGAGTAAGTCATCTTTCATCTTCCTGAACAGTGCTTCATACGTTTTGCCTCACTGGCTGATTCAGTAACTCTGCAGTGCTCTGGTGTTCATTTTCCATTTTCTTTTACAGGAAGGAGGAGTTTTCCAACCTTTTTGAATTAAAACTATACATATATAGATACAAACATATGTTCTTGTGGTTGTTTACAGGTTAAAGGGAAAAAAGAAGCAAAAGGACAAGAAATGAAAGACAAACCTGTTGGTTGTGGAGGTCGTGGTGGTGGTAGTGGAGGTCGTGGTGGTGGCGGAGGTCGTGGTGGCGGAGGTCGCGGTGATCAATAAATGATGAAGAAATCCTTGACTCGCCATTCTGTGATAATAATTGTAAAGACTTAAATACATGTATAATAAACAAATCCAGAAAAAGACAAGACTGGTTAATTGTTTATTCACATAAATAAAAGTTCAGTTGCCGACTCCAATTTTACCACATTTATTCAAAGCAGATGCATGGGAACATTTACAGCTCGACGTGTAGGTTCACTACTTCACAAGTTTAAAGCCTCTATAATTTGAGGGTGGTGAACATGCACAGTTGTCTGATAACTATAGGGTTGTGTTTCACAGAAGAATATGATGATGTGCGTTTGTCATGAATATTGTTACGTGGCAAAAAAAACTTCTGCATATGATCAAGTGAGGATGAACAATAGCATAGCTTTATACACTACAGACAAGTATTTCTGTTATACTGAGCTTAGTGCCCTAAAAAGGTTTTGAAATGTTCATCATCAGTTTAACTAAAACTAGACTTTATTAAGTGTAACTTTATCTTGCCTCTTTAAAAGGCTTTACACATTCGGAGGCTAATGCAGCACAACAGGCTGCATGACAGGCTATATGAAGGCTACAGGTTATTATGGAGAATAAGTTCAACCAAAAAATGTAGATCAAAATAACTGCATAAATATTGTAAACGGGGGGAAAGCTTGGCTCTGTCTAAAGGTAACAAAATCGACCAATCAGCACCTCTACGGCTACATAACATTACAGTAATGAACATATTTTATTTTGTGTGTTTGATCCTTACAGAAGAAATAAAGTGTAGAGTGACAATTTACCATTTTCCTAGGGGTTATCCCAGCCAAGAAATATTCCAGGACATAATAAAAATAAAAATAATTTTCATGGTTCAATGACTTGTAATCGGGTGAATGATGTATCTATCACTGCTGCTCTGGCCAGGGGAGCTTTCTATGGCACCACATTGAAATCCCGGGCAGGATGTCTGTTGCGAGAACAGCGTCATGCTTTACAGCACTACAACACTTCAACAAGACTCTTAAGCAAGCAAGAAGCAAAGAGTATATAATGTACAAAATAAGTTCTTTGGAAGAAGCTAGCTCGGTATTCTCAGTATGGATATCATGGCAGAGGCTGCAAAGAGACCGAAGAAGATGTCGGAGGAAGCGAGGAAGAGAAAAAGAGAGGGTGAGGAGCAAGCAACTGGGCAAGAACAAGTATCGGCCTGGCTGTAACTCGATGGCGTGAGCTAAAAGCTGAAAAGATGCAGGACAGATGCTGAGCTGGCCTCCTTTCTGTTGGACTAGTAAGTAATAACTTATTAGCTGGCTTGCTATGTGTTGTGTTGAAAGTTGTCGAAATCGTCCAGAAGTTTCACAGACAGAGGTTAATCTTTGATGATATGAGACTTACTAGATAACACACTCGGACATTGTTAACGTTACTGTAAGTGCTGTCAGTCTTGTTGAGCTTTGTTGGCTAGCTTGCCACCCAAGTTTCAAGTAACATTGTGATGCTGCTGGTACACAGCGGCGCTGGTGTCGAGACAAGGCCGGGCGAACGGGCAAAATAACCGGGCTCAGCAGCCTCTGGACATAACGTTAGATAATGGCATAGATATAGAGACTGAGGAGGACATTAACAGAGGAAGTTAAGAAAAGGAAAAGAGAGTGACCAAGCAAGATGCTCTCGGATGATAGCAAGAGCTTCATGAAATAAAAGGCTGCAAAATGTTTGGCTGTGTTAGCAAAGTTTTTTACTCGCTAGTTTTTGAAGTTATGTAATCATAACAAATGCACAGCTGTCCTTATTTATTTAACTTTAGACTGAGCCATGTCAGCTGTTTCTAGTATGTTTGCTAAGCTAAGTAGCATGCAGTAGAAGTTATATTTGTAGATTGACAAAAAATGAATGAAGTGAATGAGTGCATTTCCCAATATGTCAAACTACTCCTTTTTGACCATCCTTTGGTCAGTTTGGTGCTTATATGTTGAATAGGATGAATGGGGGATGACGACTGTTGGCCTTTGCTGTAGCACCACCAAGAGGAAAATGTCATAGCACACAAACAATTTCACAATAGGCAGTTCACTAAAAAATATCCCACACATTTATGCTCCCATTGGGAAAAGCTGTTTTGATTTTGATTATAACAAGGCCTTTCCTCTGCTGACATCCTCTATACAAAAATGTACAATTCTTAACACACAAACATATTAGCTTTCACTCCATAATAAGCTGCTCAGTGTCAGCTGTAGTGATCCAGATGGGCAGAGGTAGCCAGCAGTTCATCTTTAAACTATTTTGGGTGCATGATATTTCTAGCAGGGAAAGCTATCTTTTCTCACATTGTTTCTCTGCATTTTGCTGTGTGTGCTTATGTAAAAAACACCATCAGATGTGATTATGTGTAAAATCTCCACAACAGCAACACCTGTCAAAGTGGCTGCTGGTATTTTGTTTCCCACTGGCCCATATTCTGCAGCAGCATTGTGGTGAATTGAGGATGACTCACTGTTGAAGGTAAAGGGGTAAACGCACCCCTGGTGTTTATGCTTTGTTGTTTGTATAAAATTGTCCACATCTTGAGAACAGCCATGACTCAATGTTCTGTTCTGAGCAATGCAGGAGTCCTCTAAAGACTGTGAGATCATCTGGAGCTCTGCACTACCTCACACCCTCACCCAGATTTCCTTTCCACACCATTACTTGCATGTGAAGGAGTTTTAGAAGCTTCACTTTCTTTACTGCTTACAAGTCAGCTTTCTCCTGAGCATTTTCAGTTTTCATGTCCCTAAATGTTTTCCTGCTGATAGAAAAAAAAGCATTTGTTTAATTTTTGTTCCCCCCAATATCAAAAGACAGAATTTATGTTGACTTTGCAGTTCACCACACTGATACAGCATCTGGTAATGTTTTCCACACCAGACAGTCTGAGTCACTGAGTCACTCTCCTTTGGTCAGTGCTGATTAGACCAGGGGGTTTTCAAAGTCTGAGACTGCAGACAAATCGCCCCACCACCACATCTTTAGTTTACTTGGCAAGTTTCGCTCAAAGCTGATGATTATATTATTTGATCCTATTGACACTCAACATTTGAACCAAAATACAGTGGGTACGGAAAGTATTCAGACCCCTTTAAATTTTTCACTCTTTGTTTCATTGCAGCCATTTTCCAAAAATCAAAAAAGTTCATTTTATTTCTCAGTAATGTACACTCAGCACCCCATCTTGATAGAAAAAGACAGAAATGTAGAAATTTTTGCAAATTTATTAAAAAAGAAAAACTGAAATATCACATGGTCATAAGTATTCAGACCCTTTGCTCAGTATTTAGTAGAAGCACCCTTTTGATCTAATACAGCCATGAGTCGTTTTGGGAAAGATGCAACAAGTTTGCCATTCCTCCTTGCAGATCCTCTCCAGTTCTGTCAGGTTGGATGGTAAACGTTGGTGGACAGCCATTTTCAGGTCTCTCCAGAGATGCTCAATTGGGTTTAAGTCAGGGCTCTGGCTGGGCCATTCAAGAACAGCCACGGAGTTGTTGTGAAGCCACTCCTTCGTTATTTTAGCGGTGCGCTTAGGGTCATTGTCTTGTTGGAAGGTAAACCTTCGGCCCAGTCTGAGGTCCAGAACACTCTGGAAAAGGTTATCGTCCAGGATATCCCTGTACTTGGCCGCATTCATCTTTCCCTCGATTGCAACCAGTCGTCCTGTCCCTGCAGCTGAAAAACACCCCCACAGCATGATGCTGCCACCACCATGCTTCACTGTTGAGACTGTATTGGACAGGTGATGAGCAGTGCCTGGTTTTCTCCACACATACCGCTTAGAATTAAGGCCAAAAAGTTCTATCTTGGTCTCATCAGACCAGAGGATCTTATTTATCACCATCTTGGAGTCCTTCAGGTGTTTTTTAGCAAACTCCATGCAGGCTTTCATGTGTCTTGCACTGAGGAG